>NW_016690468.1:209663-296171 GCF_001604755.1 Lepidothrix coronata
TTTTTCAGACACAGGCCATAATTAACACCACTGCTATTTGGGAATAATACTGTTGCCTGGCCCACTGCAGACTTGACAGCTTTCTTTTCTCCAGTATTTAAGTTTTGCCTTCTTCAGTAAACATTTAAGAAAACTAACTTGGAGCACAGTTGAATCACAGCGTTTAATGCTGCACAGTTTGCAAGTCTCCCTTCTCCCCATCTCCCCCTCCTCCCAAGAGGCTCCAGTGATGGATTTTAAGCAGCAGTTGACAAGCCCTCGTACTATCTCTTAATGCATTGTCAGTCAATTACAGGCTTACGCACAAGCTACTACTATTTATGAAACACAAATTGCAGCAATATCCATACGGCCCATTTTCAACCACCCACCCACACAACAGTTTTACTTTCTCAGTCTATTAAGCCGGGGAAGGAATTGGGATAAACAGCACTCAACAAAACCATTTCTGGAGCGAGGCCATTTCCAAAACAAAGCTTGCCACTGAGTTATGTTTCAAATATGTTTTGGAAAGTCAGAAGCAAAGCTCTTCCAAATTTTTACTGAAGCAGAGAAGGAACTGCACTCCAGTTCCTGACTCACAAGTAACAGCCAGCATGTGCCTTCAACTCTGCCTGTGGAGAATAATCTACACAAACTGCCAGCGCTCATGGAAGTCACAAAGGTGTATTAAACACACAGTCGTGTGAGTTCATGTTCATCCACACGTCCTGTCTAGACGCACATGAAGGGCAAAGCACTACTTACATGCAGCAACTATTTCTAAGAAAAGAGTTCAGCAGAAAACTACATGTACTTGAGAAGGTAGCATGGCTTAGCATGAAGCAACAGAAGCAACTCCCTAAGATTATTCTGGAACACCACGAACAAAGAAAATGAAATTGGATGCTCCCCACTGACCCTTCAAAGGTAATACTAATTCCAGGTTTCTCAATACTTCCAGCTGCAAAATCTGAAGCTCTTGGTTTAATTGACAGGTTAGAACAGAGCCAAATCTGCTTCACATCAGGGTTCGAAACACCTCAGTGTATCCACCCCAAACCTACATTTGGAAAGTTACCTGCAGATCAAAACTCCTTCCACCCAGGAAGGCTGCCCATCAGGAACAGAGAAACTGCGAAAATGCAAAAAAATAGGTACATGCACAGCTTTTCCACACAATTTTGTATACGAGGGAGATGTCTAGACTGAGACAGCATTACTGTGCTGCTCCTTTGTAAAGGAAGGACTGCGAAGAAGGTACCAACAGAGTTGCTGCCCCACTTCAGTGGGGCCAAACACCACCTGGGATACTGCTGAGACAGTGTGACATCAAATGAGTTTCCTGCAAAACATGTTTTCCTTCAACAGCCCTAGCAGATACAAAAAATTTAATATTAATGCGTTTAAAAGACCTTCTGCAGGAATTTCTAATTTGTTGAGTTTATGTACTGGTCTTGAAACACAGGCCATACCGCGTGGGACAAAGGTAAACGTCAGCGCCTGGTTCCCAGCGGCAGGAGCGCAACGGAACCCTGGTGATTCCAGATGTGCAATTCATTCACCTTGTTAGCAGCAGAGCAGCGAGGCAGTTGTGCTGGAGAACAGGCTGAGCAGCCTGGTGGAAGCTGCACAAATACATACATTGCATTCCCAGATGGCTCAGAGCCTCCCAGCAAAAGCCCAAGAAGCATCTTGCACATGGGGAGACAAACCTCCCGTCCCCAAGTGCTGTGCTGGGAGGCACATGCCATGACCTGTTAGATCACAACATATCCTCCCCGGTCACACAGGTTCTTCAGCAGCAGGACAGCTCAGGATTTCCTCAGCACTGCCTAAAAAGAGGGTGACTGCACAAAAGGTGAGTTTAATCATCTGCACTGAACACCAAACGGTGAGATCTTCTTCAGGCACACTGCACTGCTGCAAATCCAAAACGAACTCTACAAGAAAGAAGGTATTTTTCTCAGGAGTGAAACTTAAATATTCATTTTCTGATTAGTACTGCTAAGGCAGTGACATTCTTTTTAAAATGCTGAATCCCTAGCTGAAGGAAAAAAAAGTACATTTTTTTTTCAAGTTAGATAATAACTCTCATAACTCAATCAGTAATATAAACTACCACACATTAAAACTTCAAGTAATTTGTTGCCCATTGGTGGCAGCCCACAACACAAGGCTGAGACAATTAGTCTTTCCCATGCCTTCAGAGTCCCTAGTTTGTATCTTGACACTTTTGATAGTATTTTGGGGGGGGAAAGGGGAAGAAACAGCCCCTTCAGCCCATCTGTAAAGCCACTGCCTTTGTGAAATCTCAAACAATACAACACTCTCAAGGCTTTGTTTTCACTAAATTCTTGTATTCTGGCTCAGACTGTCAAGACCCCACGGTATTCCCATGACTGTTGCCTAGACAGGTACCTCATTCAGAGGCCACATGAAGCTGCCTCCACACCAGCCCAAACGTTAATCTTCACAGTATCACTTCAAAAAAAGATTTGTACAACAGTGCAATAGAAATGGAGCAAAATCCAGGAGATACCAAATAGTACAAATTCTAGAGGTTTGTTTCCTTGATGGCCTGGTAAGATAATTATTTTTAAAAGTTTACCACTTCCCAGTAAACTTCTGATACCAAAGGAATATCAGTCCTTATCCTAAAAGCAATTAATAGGGCCAGTCATAGGCAAGATAAAACCCTAATTTTAAACCCTCAATAGCAGCACGCATCAGCCACGGTAGAGAGCTGTCTTCTGGCACAATGCAAAATCATGCTGAGTCTCTACTTCAATGACATAAAATTAAGAGGCAAAATGTTTTACCAAAGGAGATTCAGCAGTCACATGAGCCCCTGAGAGAATGAGTCGAACCCAGGAACTGTCCATGTTAAGAAAATGCTGCAAATGCGTTGGAGCAGTGGGGGAAGGATTCTCGTTCAGCATCAACACTGCCTTCTACCCTCAAACTTTTCCTTACAGAACTTCACACTAAAGTTAAAAAAAAAACAAACAAACAAACCTTACTCTATAGTGTTTTTAGATTGAAAATAGGAGTTGCTAGAGATAAAAGACTTCATTGCTGGTCTTAAACACAAGCAGATGGACACACACAGAAGGACAACTAAGGGCTGCCAAGATCCGCATGGGTAAAGCGAGGCATTTGCAGCCACTTCCCCCAGAGTGACACACAATTTCTGGTAATGCTAAAAAATGAGGGGTGGGTCAGAAGGAGCCCTGGGAGCAGAGGAATTAATAACATATGGCTTCCTACGTGCCAGCCTCTTGGCTGAGTCTTAGAAGGGAAGCCTTGCATCTGCTCAACTCCACAACACGGAGTCACATCCGACTGCAGAAGCCAAAAGCTGTGGGAGATGAAGTTGCATATTTTAATCCCAGATCCCTCATTTCCCATAGCATTAACAAGAACTGTCATTATTGTGGAAAGCTTCTTCCTTTTACCCATCCAAGCAGAAGAGCAAAGGGTTCAGAAACTATGTAGGACATGACAGGGCACAGACCAGATTCTTAGGTGAGTGTTAATTCCATAGGGCAATGCATTCCAGCAAGAGAAACACAACTGCCTCTTGTTTGCAAAGAGTCAATGAACAGCCATGCCTTCCTGAGTCACTGCAAAAAATTCCATGAGCCTCTCAGGGCACTCTCAGGAAAAAAGCTTGAACATACAAAGTTATGCAGCAATATCAGATGTAACAACCTCCCTCTGGATGAGTAAATGGACAGTGATAACCTCCTTGGATGTCTCACTCCTCCAAAGATTTGGAGAGTAGATTAAGTCAATGGCTCTACTCCCAGAAAAAGAATAACACTTGAATTGCTTCAAACACATGGACAAGTAGCACATACACTCAGACTTCCTTTCACCAAGGCCTGATGACCCTATATTTTGCTGTAGATTATTTTCATTACAACAGAAATCTTACTTTTTTGAAAAAAAAAAAACCCACAACTTTTTAAAAATATATATATTCTATTTCCTTTTAAAAATCAGGAAAAAAGTAATTAAGCTCACTCAACATTTCCACTACCAGCATGTTAACTCAGACAGTTGCTGAGTTTTCTTAACACATAAAAAAAGTACAAGTATACACAGTATAGTTTAATTTCAAGCCTATACAAGCCAATTAAAAGAAAGGTCCTGCTATAAGAAAAAAAAAAAAGAAGCAATGGGTCCATGATTAGATACACTAGATTTCACAGAGATGATAAGAAGCCTTAAATCAATACCAGCAATAATGTAATCACTTCCAGATTGTGCTGGGATACTTCTGCAAGAAGTTATTTTATCTTAATTACTTTTTGTCAAGCTAAGGATAGGAGGAAAAAGCTAATTTTCAGTCCATTAAAACCCAGCAATTTACATTTCTTTTAAGAAGTGTTTAAAGAAATCCCCATTTCTGAAGGACAGTGATGATGATGGTGGAGATGAGGTACAATCCTCGATAAGAAGTTGATAGTGTTGGCAGCTTAGCGGGGAGGATTTTCCTGGAATAGGTGATTTTGCTGAGGGTGAGTGAGCAGCTTGCCCTATCCTTCACAAGGCAGTATCACTCTGGTAAAATACTGCTGGAGTAAGCAGTTTACTTTGGATGAGACCTGGGAAGAGATCTTCAGGGAGTTTTAGGAGGCATTCATACTTAGCCTCCTACCTCTCACTTCAGCTGCAAGAGTGTAATTTCCTTCCTCCTCGCAGTCATCTTTTATCTAACCCCTAAGTACTGAAGCTGAGTAAATGTGAGCAGGGAGAAAAAATATCCACAAATTTAAAAAAAAAAATAAATTAAAAACCCACAAAATATGAAAGTTGGAGAGAGTGCAGCTAAAAATTTGTATACAAAGTACTTTTTACTCATGTAAAGGTCACTGATAGAGAAACAGTCACTATGCTGATCACATACTGCTTCATTTCCTCAGGTACTACTGAGCTGGTCAGCTAATCAGGTCTGGTTACTTTTTATTCTTGTTGCAGAAAGCCAGGGCAGTTGGACAGATTTGCTTCTTAAGGGCATTTCAACCTCCCAGGAACATTAAGGACACAAATTATTCACCGCTTCATTAACCAAGTGACCAGATAGTAATAGCTTGCAAATTTAAACCACATTGCCTAACATGAGCATATCCTCCCCCAGACTCGCTGATTGAAGAGTAATCTATGTTCCCCCAGCTCAGTCTCCCACAGCTCATGGGAAAACAAAGCCAGGCTGTTCCCAGCCTTTTCATGGACATACCAATAAGCTTTGGAAATAAGATGAACTTCAGTGGGCAAATCTGTGAGCATGGAGATGCAGAGGAAAATCATTGTGTTGTCTGGTTGAAGTAATATACTACACTGCAATTCAGAAAGTAATCTTTTTTTAGTCAAGTCTTCTCAAGATTCAACTCCTTCCCTCCAAATATTGAGCTTTCAAGGCCCCCCTAACACAGACATTTTTACAGCTGAAAAAGGGGGATTTAGTCATGTATGTGCTAAGCAAAGTTTCCCTAAATATTTGTATCTCTATAGCAAACCAGCATGGAGTTGTGCCAAGTCCATTTGTACAGGATAGTCCCTATATAGTGTTTAAATGAGCATTAAACTAAAAAAAAAAAAAAAAAAAAAAGAATTAACAGTAAGTCCTGCTTATGAGATCTTTGAGCTTGTTCTCCAGGCCTGAGTGGATGCTGAGCACCAGCACACAGAAAACTCACAGCTCTCCCTCTTCCCACACTGCTCTTAAATCCCTTTAAAAGCAACTAATTCACCCAGTTCCCACTTCTGTGTCTAACAATGAAGTGCTCCAACAGCTCTGCAGATAATCTCTCAAGCCTAATACCCATTACTAACCACAGATCTTAAAAGTGTACTCAAACAAAACATCATTGGGGGGGGGAAATACCTCCAAACCTATGTAAAAGGAAATTACAAAACAGTGAAAGCTTGGTAACGAACTTGTAGGCAAGGAGCTGGTTTAACCTTCGGTCTGCTCAGACAAACCACCACCATTCCTCAAGACAGTCACCATTCTCCCAAAGGGAAAGCATTAAGAAATTAAGAAGAAATTAATGCAATTCAGGTTTACAGCGTGGTTTAAAGGCAGAAGCACAATGTCCTGCATCCAGCTGAGCATGCAAGGCCAGGGAAGGGCTGTGCTCCAGGACGAGGGCTGCCAAGTCCACCCAGACACACCACATCTGCTCCCTTTTGATCACTGGCAGTCTGGACAGCCCAACCCAGCACAAACTGTACTAATACTTTTGTTTTTCCTCCTGTTTATCCCTTAAACTTGCAGCTGCAGCGGGAAGCCTCTCCTCCTCATCACAGAAGCCCCACCGGGCCGCGAGTTGCAGAACAGCACGTAGAGCAAACCCAGCTCCTCCGCTCCCATGTGTGAGACACCCATGCAGAGCAGCTCCACGTCCACGGCCCACCCCACCTCACTGAGCACAAGGTCCAGAGCTCCCACCCAAGGGTCCAGGACCCATCCTGACAGCATTTCACAGGGTAGCTGCCAAGTGCAGACAAATCACTTGTGCTTCAAATTTGGAGACTGAACGAAACAGATGTCAGCATGAAGGACACATGCCATCCCTCTCCTGCACACAAGAAGCACTTGCTTCTTCCCTTTTCCTCTTGCAGGTCCTTCCCAACCACACAGGGAGCTGCAACCGTTTCAGGCTATGAATCAGGGACAGGAAAACAGCCAGAGCTGTATCCAGAGTGTGCTCCAGGCTCACACATTCCTGAAATGAGTGGCAAGACAGCCAAGAGAAATTTCTGCCCTTGCCCTCTTGGCAACTGCTTTGAGGATAAGTGTTTGTAGGGGGTAGTGGTGTTGTCCTTTCCCCTCTCCCCCAAAAAACATCAGTGGAAGATCTTTGTATCCATTCAGGAACTGTAACATTTATTAGGGCATCAACCAGCAGTAAATTAAGTGTTGTGATGTTGGATTAATACTTGGAGCTCTTCAGTGTTTTAAGATGTTTTGCTCCTTTCAGTGGGTTACCATCCACTCCATTCCAATTTCAGGAAAAGGTAGAAAGGAGTTTTGAGACTGTACAGGCACATAGCCTCTCAAAAAAATCAATCCAAAGAGCTTTAACTGATCTTCAGCATAAAGTCAGCAGAGTTTAAATGATTTCCAGCAGTTCACTATGAATGAGTATTCACACAATGAATTCTGCACCAGGTGCTCCTGCTAAATGCTACCAAACCCAATAATCCCAGCAGTGGGGCTGCAGTGATATCCAACCTCACTGTGGTATTCCCAAAAGCATCCTACAGTGGTGGATGCCACTTCCTACACCAACTTTTCCATCTCAGGTCTTCCCACCTCTCTAATTTTTCCTCCCCTTCTTCAACTTCTCTAAATTTAAACCATGTTTGTCAGCCCCTTCCCTTCTCGAAAAACCTTCTTCAATTCAATCACCAATTCCAACCAGCAGAGAGGTCTCCAGAGTTATGGATTTCATACAAGGCTTGTGGAGCAGTCACAGGACATTCCCATTCTCACTTGGAATGTACTAAAATGAGAGCTTTGATACTGTTAATCCCACCTGCCAGTGGAGATACATCAAATACTGCATGGTATTTCTCCCAGAGTTAATTCAGATCTCATCAACAGAAATTAATAGCTCCAACATTTCCCTTCCAGCATGCCACACAAAACACATCCATGGAGTGTTTTATCTGCTCAGGTGCTACTGAATAACCTGACCTTGCTGCAGCCTTTTGTGTTCATCAGAAACCACGTAACCAACTTCATTAGCAGTAACTTCAGCAGCTGTGTCATTGAAGATATTACCTCTTCACTTTCTACAGAGATTGAAAACCACAGATGCCAGCAGAGGTTCTTGAGAAACCTATTTCTAACCTCTGATGAAGAGTGACTGCACTTATTTTTCCCTCCTCACCACAAGCAAATCCTGGAGTGCAAAAGCTTTCTAAGCTTACCCCATGCTGTACCCCAAGCGCTCTTGTAATTTTTTTTAGTCCCAAAATACACCTTAGACAACTTCTTTTTTTTTTCTTTCACTGAAAAGGGACAAGTTTAAGAGCACCACTACATCAATCTGCCCTATACCTTATACTCACTCCAAGTCAACCATGAGCCTCTTCCTTCTCTCTCCCCTAGAAAACTTGCTGATCACCAAAATATCCTCTTGGCTGCAGATGTGGATTAGGGACAGGGCTTTTTTTATCTTTCATTTTAAAAGACCTTAAGACCAACTTCAGAACTTGAAGCATTTATTATTAGCTCAACCACCTCATGGCTAAGCTCCTATACTCACAGCTTGCCCTTGGTTTGAGGAGATGCTGCTGCTGTCCCAGAATGGACAACTCCACCCAAACCCTGTTAGGAGAAGCAGTGAGTGCCCTCCCTGGCACCTGGCAAAATCTGCCACCTGAAGCTCAGCAATGAAGAGCAGAAAAATGCTTTTGTGTTACTTGCTTTACCAAGTCAAACCTCCAACTAGACGGTCATCAAAGCGACCCAACATTGTGCCTGGTGGGGCTCCTCCCAACACTTCCAGTGTCGAGTGGCAGAAACCCACTTAACTGATGACATCAACCCTTCATGAGCTCAGCATCACCAGCTATAAATAAAGTATCAGTAAAAACAAGCATGGTGCCCTGGAAAGGGAGACTAGCACATGGTGATCCATCCTAGAGATGTAAGATGGCAGATGAAACCACGACCAACAAAACAGCTCATTTTGTTCCAAGCTCCAAAAAGGCAGATGGGCTTTAAGCCTCCTAGCCCAGCTGAAATGGCCAAGGGCACCCCGCCCTGTGTAGCAAGCTCAGGGTGCTGCTCCAGAGGAGCTGGACCCCAGTGAAGATAAGAAGTGATCCACACCTGAGCTCCCTCTCCCACTCCTCCTCCTCTGCCCAGAGCCTGGGAGCAAGTTTGGTAAACCACTGCTTCCAGGCATGCAAACCAAAGCAGCTCAGGCAGATGTTTATATGTATTTACACATTCTGTTTACACAAGTTTCTGGAATTAATAAAATAAATCATCCCATGTGTCTGCAGAGGGCAGGGGCAGAGGAGAAAACACTGCAAATTCAGAAATAGGCACCATCTGTCCCTCCTGGCTGTCCTGGCCCTCCTTTCCAGCTCAGATGAGCTCTTTGAACCAGGCTTCAACGATGTGGAGTGGAGAGCTGCTGTCTGCATCACCCTCACCTTCATGCACACACCCTTACAAGGAGCAAACACCAAACTGATGAGATTACAAAGCCACGGTTTAAGAAACGAGAAGCGTTCCTCTCCTTAGGTGCTTCTCAAGCACAAGTGCTGTGAGGAGAGGCTCAGGGAGCTGGAGTTGTTCAGCCTGCAGAAGAGGAGGCTCAGGGGAGACCTCACTCTCTACAACTTCCTGACAGGAGGTTGTAGCCAGGTGGAGGTTGGGCTCTCCTCCCCAGCAACCAGCAGTAGGATGAGAGGGCTGGGTCTTCAGCTGTGCCAGGGGAGGTTTAGGCTGAATATTGGGAAGAAATATTTTCCAGAGAGAGTGCTCAGCCATTGGAATGGGCTGCCCAGGGAGGGGGTGGAGTCACCATCCCTGGAGGTGTTTAAGGTGAGACTGGATGTGGATCAGTAGCATCAGTGCCAGGGTCTGGGAACCACGGCGGAGTTGGAGCAAGGGTTGGACTTGATGATCTCGGAGGTCTTTTCCAACCCAGCTGATTCTATGATTCTATGATTCCCAAAGCTCAGCTCCTTAAAAGAGAGTAGAAAGTTCTGCAGAAAATATAAATTAACAAGAAAGTCTACAGGAAAAGAAGCATCAAGTCCACATAACTTCAATGCAAGCACATGCCACCAAGGGGACAAGCAGGGACAACAAGCCATCCCTCGATCCCACCCAGCACATGCTTTGTATGACCACTGAATAAGTTGCCAAATTGTCAGCCACAGAAATGAGTGACCCAGTAGAGCTCACCAATTCAGCTTCTCCTTTTTCTTCTTTCCAGTCACTTAGTGTTTTTTTTAAAGCAGTATCTCTATGTTAAATGGATGTAAGGACCCGAGACAGCCAATTCTGAAAAGTCATCTTATAATCGATGGTTAACAAGCAGGGGCTCAGCAGTCTGCTTTGTCATTGCTACCTGGAAAACCACGATTGTCATGAGCAAGAAATCGTGCAAATCCCAACAGGCACAGGAGGACATCCTCGATATCAGCACCAAAGCAGCGAGGAACTGTGTCACTGCATCAAGAAACATCATGAAGAGGACTTGGAAGTTTTCCAAACTAGACCTAGGTAACCCGGTCTGAATTCAACATCAATCCTGCTCCAAGCAGGAGTCTGGACTAGAGGTCCTAAGGTCCCTTCCAAACTCACTTCTTCCATGAACAGAAGCAGAATGGGATTCAGATCCAGGCTTCTGACAAATAAATTCAGAATATATGTGACTGACCTCTCATGATAGTCAGTGGCACCTAGATCAAAGCAGGCAGGAGACTTTGGAGATCAACCACACTAATATGGACATCAAGACTGTCAAATGAAGACCTCTCACTGACCAAAAGTGACACCCAAGCATCCACCACTGAGAATTTTCTTTAGGGAAGTCACTAAGAGATCAGAAACCCTTTTAAGGAAACTGAAAGCCAGAGGGAAAAAAAATAGTACCCAGAAGTGTTGTGTGCAGGAGAGCTGAATTCTCTAAAATAAGTATATTTTCAAAAAATGTTGAAAGACTAAAAGATTGAGATAATTTTCCTCCACCTGCACAAAGTAGGAGCAGAAAACCATCCTGCTCTGTACCAATGCCATAGGACAGGCAGCACACAGCACCCTAATTCTGCCTGAAGGAGTTCAATGAATCCACAGCAATTAAAATGTCTGGTGACAAGAGAAGTACCCACCAGTCATACATGACACTGTTGCCATGCAATGGCAAGGCAACTCAGCACTGAGTGTATTTAAAGGCTTTATTAATAGAGCCAAGGGGAAGACACTTCTGTTTCATAGCAACCTCCAAGGTTTGGAAGTTTGTTTCTGTTCTTTTTTCGGGACAGAAACAAAATGTCCCTGACATTTTTCAGGAACAAAACTGTAATTAGTTATGAGAGCTGGAGATCAGCACCTTACTCCTTCCAGGGGCATCATCCCATGAGTAGGCTGAGTAAAGGTACAAAACATTTCTCACTCCAGAAGGATAATTTTGCATCTTCCCTACCAGTTCACTTCAGATCAAGAACTTGAAAGCCTGTTTCTGCAATCCAGGCTTGTGCTTTAAAACCATAAATACATGAAAATGTTATCAAGCTACAGTGTCCAGACCAGCTTCTCTTCCTAAAGCTTTAGGGGCAGAAGCGTTCCTGGTGATATACTGGCCTAAGTAAGAATGCTTATTTTGGCAAAACTTCATTTAGCTGAGAGTCCTCTGCTTGAGAGGTTAGGAAGGAAGCATCTAGCTGAGAGCCCCCAGCTGAAGAATTCCACTTCAGAGCAAAGAGTGCTGTAGAGGAAGCTGCACACACCACCTTCAGAGGAACACAGACACCTTTGCCCTGGGCCCATGTCACCGCAGCAGGCAGGACCATCAAAAGCCCCCTGAGGCAGCTCCTCCTGCCACAAGCCCATGTGGAACAGCACAAGCACATCGCTCTGTGGCAGCTTCACAGAGAATTCCCAACCAATGGATCTGGGCTTTTCTTTCCCAAAACAGAGCTGCCTGCCACCCCCAGCTCCCAAGACATCACAACCTTCTCCTTGCCCACACAGACCAAGTGGAACAGACAGGTAAAGGCCATTCTGATGTTGAGTTACTAGACAGCCCTAAAGGCATCCCACGCCCCCTTCTCCTGCTAAAACTCACACCTGGAGCAACCTGGAGCAATGAAAGAATTCCCCCCTCCCACCTCCAAAGGTTCACACATGCACAGGGTTTCAGGTTCCAGGTTTCAGGCAAACCGACAGAAGACAAAAAGGAGAAGGGTGCTATGGAGACTGGGATGCTGTGGGAAAGAACCAGTCAGGAATTGCCACCTCAGCTTCCCCCAAATCCCAGTGGGATTCCTGGTTCCTCAGGTCACAGGAAACACCACTGCATTCACAAAGGCAGCAGCACAGCTGTGCTGCTAAGCACAGGCCCCACACAGGTCTCCTGTCTCTGCTTCCCATTTCTCTGCAGGGCAGATAAATCCAGGTGACAACGTGGGTTGGATCCCTGCCTCCACACCACACTCAACACATCTGTCCCTTTACTCTTCTGCTTCTCCATCAGACATTAAACTTCTTCAGAGCACAACAGGCAATGACACTGTAGGTCAATTCCCAATATATACATATAGAAGACTTCATAATTTTATAATTATATGATTTTTGAAATCTTTTAATCCACCTCAAAGGCACCAAGTCTCTATCAGAGAAGCACAGCAACAACCAGCAGCTGGCAATTTCCACCTCTGCAAACCCTCATTTCAAGAGACTGCACTGTACTTAGGACATAAACAGTTAGGAAAATAGGAGAAGGAACTAAATACTGGTTTTGGTTGCACTGTAATTCTAAGGAGCGGGATAAATATTTGAAAGCCAGGCTGAGTAAACAGGAAAGCTGGAGACCCCAGAAACAATAGGATCAGCCAGGTTCCTTTTCTGGGTTTTACCACTAATTGTTTCCCTGTGCTCTTGGCGAGAATTTTAATGCCTATGTGCTTAAGAAATCCTCTGGAAAAGCATATTAGCTTCCAACAGTGTGCTGGAGTATCACAGGGCAGCTGGGCTGGAGAGCAGACTCTTGGAACACCGACCCTGCAGGATTCTGAGGGCCGTGTTTAACCTGGGAAGGGCTATTCCAGCTTGCAGGGCCAGCACCTCTGATGTCACCATGGATAAAGTGGGGGTTTGAGTGCTCTTTGTTCAGGTGCACATCCCAGTGCTGGCAGCAGCCAAAAGATGACATCTTGGTAAAGCCCAGGAATAGGTAAAGCACATCAGGGAATTCTTGCAGTGCACTTGAGCTCCCAACACGCTGCAGTTTGGGCACCAAGCCAGAGATGATGGTTTTCCACTCGCCGTCCACTCAGAGCATGGACCTGCCTTGAGGTTTCGTGCTGGTCGGGAACCATTTCTACTCTTCTCACCTAACTGCCCTTGAAAAGATCTCATGCTCGAGCATCCCAGGTCACTTGTGGATGGACCATGTGTCACCTCTAACATGTCCCAGCTGGAAGCTGGTCACCAGGTGTCCTGCACCGCCTCTGCCTAAAGGGCAGATAAGCTACAGACCTAGTGGGACACATACTTTGTTGTGTTGAACATTCCCTCTAGTCAGAAGCACAGGGGGAAAAAAATTTAAAAGTAGTGTTATTTGTTAGTTTTTTAAATGTAAAATGATTATACGCAAAACGCTGGAAAGAAACACAGAAAACCTCTGGATCTTTCACAGATTTTCATCACTTTCTACACTTTCACACCCCGCACAGTTGTGCTTCTGCCACATACCAAAGTAAAGAACAACTATGTGGAGATTCCCAAGCTGGTACAAAGCCACAAGCAGGAAGCAGCTCTGCAATATAGGGCTTTGGCAAAATACAATGAGAAGCCACAAAGAGGAAAGGGAGCCTCGCACACACGAGGGGCAAGACAAACATAACAATGAAAACCAAGTGGCTGCGACAGCTCAGCCACTTCGAGTCTCCATTTCTTCCATGAGAGTGGGAAAGTCAGGGAACACAAACGAAGTGGAAACAAAAAAGAATGAAAAAAATAAAAAAGGAAAAAAGAATGAACCCAAGAACCTCTTTCTCCCAAGAGCTAAGGAGCTTTCTGTAACAACCTGACAAGAAAGTTCCCAGGGAAAAAGCAAGCCGCCAGCTATATTCCCAAATTTAGCACAGAAATACTGTGACCTATGACAGCAAATATTTCATAACTTACAACCATAAGGATAAATAGAAGCTTTAAAAAAGGCTTACAGAAGCACGCTACTCATCTGAATTCCAAACAAGCCTCAGAACATAATAGCATTTTCTCATTAAAAAAAAAATCTATACTCTACATTATTTTTTTAAAGGAAGTTGAAAGTACTACTGTTCTTCAACTAGAACGCTCCAGATATATTAAAATCATCTTACAATTATTTTCTGAAGAGGGAAAGTACAGGTGTGCACTCGCTCAGAAGAGATTTAGCTGTGCTCCATGCAAAGTCAGGGAGCAGCGCTTCCCAGTAGCTCCAGCCCCAGCACTGCCATGTACCAACCCACAGCCAAGAAAGGAATAAACCAGTAAGTGACGTGAAGTAACCCAGTTCTCTTTACGAAGCTTTTTAATGTGCAATTTTTAAGATCTCTTTATATTCCTACGAGCACCCGTTGCACAAGTCACAGAGCTGCGTGGAAAGGAGCATCCTCCTTATGACGTAGGGTCTGGTTTTGGGATCCTTCCGAGTCTGGGTGGGGAAACACCAGTAATTGCTCCTTATCAAAATACACATTCCCCTGCTGAGCTGGGACTTGGAAGATAAGATGATCCGACTAAAACAGGGGGAATCCTCATCACAAGAGGAGGCAGAAAAGAAATCTGTGCAGTGCAGCAGAAGGAAGGAGGGAATAATCACTACGTTGTGAAGACTTGAATTTCAGAAATCCTCCCTTTACTCTTACCATTTTAGGAAAGCTAAAAAAAAAAAAAGAAAGAAAAACAACAACAACAGAAAGCAACCCCACAGCTTGTTACCTTTCCCTTATGTTTGTCCTATGTCCCAGTTTCCCGCAGAACTGCAATTCCATACATGTCATGGATGACTTTCACAGCTGCACAAGAGACAGATGGATACAGGATCATACCTGGTGGGCTCGAGATAAGCCCGTGTGTCTGCTCACACCATCAGACACGGTGCAATAAAAGTTGTGTGGTCATTGCTGGATATCCACTATGACAAAATGCAGACACCAACAGCTGACTGCTGCTATAAAGAAACCAGCCCGAGACAGGAGGCCCAGGAAATTGCTCTCCATCATTCCATGCACTATTTACATCTGGAATCTTGTCTCTGCAACCACAATGGCCAGATGCTCACGGTTTAGCTTTAGTTTGGGGACACAACTTCATAGTTAAAGAATCCCACCAAATAAAGACCCTGCCTGTCTTTAACTCCTGATCTGAAAAGCCTGGCTTTGGTTTGGGCAAGCTCAGCAAAGGTGAGGCTCCTGAAAACAAGTTATTTGGTTTTCTCACTGGTTTCAGCTAGTGGGGAGAGGGAAATTGCAGAAACTTATGTATTTGCTGCATGGTACAGATCAGTACACTGTCACTCTTTCCTCTGTATCATCACTTGTGCTTTATTCCCTAATATATATATTATTATCAATATATTATATATATTTATTATATATATTATTTATATATTGGTTGCCTGCACAGCAATGTGACAAGGCAAAACCCCAATTGTTCAGAAATCCCAGACTCAGTCTATTACTTACAATAATCACAAGGCCTAGTGAATGGTAGCACACTAAAAACCCCATTTATCAAAAAGGCAGTCTCTTCTTGGCTCAGAAAAGCAGCTCCTCAGTTCAAGGTCAAGAGGACATCAGTGAGCACAACTCCTTCCAAAACCTGGTGCTTCTTAAAATACAAGACATGCTCCAGCTTCCAGCAAACCTGTCAACACCAACACAATAGCCCTGCCTCGAGCACTCTATTTTTAACATTTTCCATCCATGCAAAGGACAACTATTTAGTAAATCTAAAGGAAGCAGAACCAAAAGTGAGAGACTGGAACAGAACTTTTTTCAGGGCCAGCCTGGTTAACAGGAGCACAAGGCACGCCCGTGGGCAGTCCAAATGCCTTGCAGGGATTACTGAATTACAAACACATACGGGCCTCAGAGAGAGCAGAGATGCCCAAAACTGCCCAACCACCTGGGGGCACAACAGCACCTGATGGAGTTGAATTTGATGCAAAAGTGGATGCTCATGTGTGGGCGTAAGTGTCTTGTGCTTTGGCTGCCATGGAGAAGAGGTGCTACAAAGGATAAAGCTGACCTTAAATAGCTTGTTATTTATTGGATGCATATAATCCCCTTAATTTTCCTTTGAATGCCAAGGATCACACTGTAAATCTGAGCACTCCCAGTGAGCCCCCTGGCCTATGTACACGTGTGCACACTATCTTTAGCCAACAAGCCCTTGCTTGCCTTGCTGGCAGGATTCAGCTTGTGCCCGGGTTGGAGACACCCTGCTCCAAACAGTCACAAACTCCCTGAGTTGAAAGGAAACAATGCATTCAGCATCAAAAATAAAGTGACCCAGAGGTTCTTCAGTCTCTCCCAGCAGGAAGGAAGGGCTGAGCACTCCAAAAGCCCCAGGACGCTGCAGCTTATGTACCCCAGTGACTTCACACTGCTTTTGAAACCAAGCCCACTTCGGACAATTTTCAAGCATTTTCTGGGGTGGAGGGAGATGCCTGTTCACCACCTTTCCCCTGAATGGGGGAAGGGGAAAGGATGAAGTTGCACTACAACACTGTGCCTGCCCTTGCAAAGGAGCTTTCCTTGATGTGATAGAAGAAATATCTGTCCCCATGCTCTGTTTCAAGCAGGAATAAACCAGGAATTACCTTGGTGCACACTGTACAAAGCACCCCTGCAAACTGAACACCCCACCAGTGACCCCAGTACCTCTTCCCAGCACATCAGAGGCACCCCCAGGCCAGCAGATGGGCTGGATACTTCCAGCAAGAGTCAGATGGGCTGGATCCTCCCAGCAAGAGTCGTCTGGGCAGGAACTGCTGCATAGCCATGCAAAAATCCATCGCTCTAGGGGTTTTCTTGCTCATCTTTATCTCTGTGTGGGCAGGGCATGTACTAAAGGGAAACCTCAGTAAGAAAGGCCCTCAGGTATGCTAAACTCGTTTTCCATTCCTCCAGGCACCCACACATTAAGCTAGTAGGTGAAAGTTGCATTAAAAAAAAACAAAACACAACACTTAGGACTAGTGAATTTGCAGGATCAAAGAGCACTTTTTTGGTCCCCCAAAAAGAGAAGGCATAATCACTTTTAAATCTATAATCTGCAAAGATCTATCACCCTTCATTGGCTGGCTCTGGTTGCTGGAAGAGCAGCTCTACAGCTCTGTACAGGTGGCAGATGACTTGCAGGAAAACCTCCTCCTAAGAAGGTACATTTGCCAACTTTAGTTTAAAAGCTTCCTAAGAGATGAAAAGAAATGCTGACGTAACACAAGAGCTGTTCTAGTAATTAACCCAAATCACTCCAGCCTCCTTCTCTCCTTATATTTAACTCTTAGATATGCCATGAATATCAGCAGTACCAGAATCCTTCATGGGCTCTTCTCCATCACCACGGGAACTCCAAGCTCATAAAGAGAAAAGCAAGTCATCGTGGTGTTATTAATTCTAAAATGAATAAGCCTATAAATTTAAATTGCATTGGGATGCACCATCTCCATCTTCAGCATCATTATGAAAAATATTTAGTTTCACACTGATTATTTGTTTTAATAATTGTTGTAGAAAGCTTTAAAAAGACAAACAAGTGGACTGTTTATCAAGTGATTTTTCCACTCTAGATTAGTCTGTTGCCCTTGAATCTGCCTCCAGGATAGTCAAACAGCTGCATAAATATCACTTTGCCCACTTATTTTAGTGGGTTATTAATTTAAAAAAATCTCATTATTACTGCTTATGCAAAGTCTGCTAAAACAAGCTAGGACAGCTGAATCTCCAATAAAGAGGTTTTGCATGAAGTAAAACTCTACAAGAATTCAGTTTTTTAACTTAAGCACAGACATGAATATCTCTTCTATTAAAACCCTCCCCCAGAAATGCTCTCTGATCTCTCTCCCAACCTTTTTCTCTGGTTTTTTGCTTCAACTAATGAGCTGCGAGGCACAGAAGTGGAATTTTCAAATCGCTCGTTTCCTTCCTTTTACAGAAGTTGAGCTTTCAAATCTCACAGTAGCTTCCCCATAATCCAAAGTCCCCACTTTTGAGTTCATCTTAGAATCACAGAATCCCAGAATGGTCTGGGTTGGGTTAGAAGGGACCTTAAAGACCACCTCACTCCACCCTCTGCCATGGGCAGGGACACCTTCCACCAGCCCAGGTTGCTCCAAGCCCCGTCCAGCCTGGCCTTGGACACTTCCAGGGATGGGGCAGCCACAGCTTCTCTGGGCAACTTGTACCAGGGCCTCCCCACCCTCACAGAGAGGAATTTCTTCCTAAATTATCACAAGGATCCTTCTGAAAAACTTTTACGGTGTTTTCAAAACTGGCTACCACTGGTGCAAGTCTGTCCCTCATCCCTGAGCTGTGCCTCCCTGCTGCCTCCTTCCCACCAGGCAGAACTTCCGTGGCCCCAGATACACTCTGGTATCACCAAGGCCACCAGAAGGTTATCTTTCCATCAAATTAACTGCTGGCCTTAATCAAACAAGCTGATCAAGCAGCCAAGGCCTGTGTGATTCCTTGCCCCCAGCTGCAGTGAGGGAGGGCAGGGCTGAGAGATACCAATATACCTTGAGAGACCGTAAAGCCACACCTGCATTCCTTCCCTCCCAGATTTTAAGCACCCCACTGAGCCCCAGGACAGCTATTCTGCAAGGACAGGCACCATTCATGCACACAAAATGCCTCTGCCTTGTACTCTGTTGTCACAGCAACTGAACACAAAGGTTGACTGTCAGCATGAAAGCCTTGGGGTGGTGGAAGAGGAAATGGGGGAAGCACCAGATGTGTAGGATAAAAACTGTGTGGAGATACAGTACAGAGATACATGGCAAGTACTGGAGCCAATCCTGACAGAAAGCCCAAGCTTCCTACAGCTCATCCTTATGGCTTATACTTTGTTCTGGAGCATTATAGGATGGTTTGGGTTAGAAGGGACCTTAAAAGGTCACCAATTCAACTCCCTGCAATGAACAGGGACACCTTCCACTAGCCCAGGTTGCTCCATGCCCCATCCAACCCAGCCTTGGACACCTGCAGGGATCGGGCAGCCACAGCTTCTCTGGGCAACCTGTGCCGGAGCCTGAACATCCTCATTGTAAAAAACATTTTTTTTCCTATATCTAGTTTCAATCTACCCTCCCTTAGTTCAAAACCATCACCCCTTGTCCTATCTCTACAGACTCTGCTAAAAAGTTTGTCCCCACCTTTTTCAACCCTTTAAGTATCAAAATGAAGAAGTTTAACGATGGTTTGATTGTTTTATCTTGGCAACATACTTCATAGAAACACAGGTGCGTGTCTTTTAGGCACGGTAGACAGAAGATGCTCCAGGAATGCCTTGCCAATTTATTAATCCCTTTTTAACTACCAATTCAGAATGACCACTAACCTTTTCCAACAGGGTAAGAATCTTCCCCTTCAAAATCTTTCAACATGCCTTTCTCAAGGATGCAAAAACCCACACAGACCTAGCAGTTACACGCTCTTAACTACAAATGCTTGTTTACACTTCAAAGCAGGC
Source organism: Lepidothrix coronata (assembly GCF_001604755.1). Classification (NCBI taxonomy): domain Eukaryota; kingdom Metazoa; phylum Chordata; class Aves; order Passeriformes; family Pipridae; genus Lepidothrix; species Lepidothrix coronata. Next base: position 229,090 of record NW_016690468.1, read on the forward strand.
CTCTGCTGCTCGAACTTAATTAATTAATCATTAACTCTATGACAGAAGGAGTATGATGTTCCAGTCTGCAACACCATCATCATTTGTCCTGAAGGCTCTTTCCTCTCTGTAGGCAGATGCAAGAAAAAAAGAAGTGGTTTCAGCATCTACCTCAGGAAGCAGGACAGGCAGAAAGCCAGCACAGAATTTTTTTTTATTTCTTTTTGAGTCTGTCCTTATTTTACACCTGACAAGACACCCTGTAGTACCACTGAAGGAACTACCACTTCTTTCCCAAAAGCAGCCAGGCAACACGTAACCTGATGAAGAACTGCTACACATAAAACACCTTTCAGAGGTTCCATGCCTACTTTCCAGTCAAAACCTTTTACAGTCCATTACCTTTTCTGCAGTTACCTCTGCTGTTTCAGCTTTAGAACACCAACAGGACAAAAAGCAAAAGCTGACAGATTTTAAGCGTATGTTTCAAGATGAGCTTCCCTTGAGCAGCCAGCACAGGTACCTGAACAAAGCAAGACAACAGACTGCTAGGGGAACACACGCTCCAGTTCTCCACTCGCATTTTTGGCTATTCCCAGCAAATTTCTTAAGCAAGTCTGGACATGTGTCACTGCGCAGAGGGGGTGACAGAGAACGTTTCCCCTGTTATGCTCATCACACACAGAGAGCAGAGACAGGAGCTGAACTCTCCACACTTTCACATCCTCTGCAAGTCCAAGGGCAACACCAACTCAATTTCTTGAGGTTTCTTCCAGCCGGGCTCCTGTGGGTTCCCCAAAGCCTGGAGCAGCTCTGCGGGGGGAGCGCAGGAAGGCCCGGGGATGCCTGGCCCCAGCAGCTGTGTGTTTGCAGGAAGGACAAAAGCCGGCGGGGCTGCCAGCACTGCTGGGAATTTCAAAGCCTCATTCGATTTAGCCAGGCACAGTTCAAACTTTCTGCCACACAGCACTAATGACGCAGATTAACAATTCCAAACTCTATCCTTTTGGCTGAACCACCTCTCTTCCCACAACCCCTCTCTGTACCCTCTATAAGCATTCAATACCACTCCCCTCGATGGATCACCCTTTCAAAACACATCTCATTCCCTCCCACTGTTTTCAAGTTAATGTCAACTTTTTATGGGTGAGAGCAATAAAGAAAATCAGAAGGGGGACAGAAGAGCTGGGAGACAGGGTCCCTCCCAGCCACCAGAGCAGCATGTTAATGTTGTACCAGGCAGCTCACAAAAGAATGTGCCACAGCCCTGGAGTTGCAAACCAGACTGAATGGCTGACATGAAAAAGGTGATAAATTCACAAACAAATTAACGAGGAGACATATTCAGCACGAGGTTTCGCAGCAGGAAGAACTGAGATCCCTATGAGCATTTTTAACCTCCTCCATGGAATAGCTGGTGACACTGTCAGTGCCAGCAGCCCAGACCACAGCACTGCTGTAACTCCCCATCCAAACCCTCGGTTAATTAACCATTTTTTTGGTGAATAAGCACAACGAGATCAGAGCCAACTACTTCAAATGCACCAGAAAACCAGCCCAGTGCCTTCCCAGACACAATAGTTTTACAAGAGCTGTACCCAAAGCTCTCAACCTCTGCTGGTAACCACAGTGCTCATGAGCAGCCAGTGCCACAGCTGCACCACAGCTGCTCCAAGTGATTTTTGGACATCATGGTGCTATGAATTATGAGTAAAACATGACTTGTCATCAAAAAACCGTGTTACTGCCATGCTTTTGCTTGAACTTGCAGAGAATCAAAGCTTAGAAAGGCAACAAACCCGACTTTGGGAATCTTCTGATGTTCTTCCCCAGGGCTACCCATGTACTTGCAGAGCCACAGACATGCATTTTCCTAGAGACTTCTAGGAATCTCTGGATTCCAAATTAAAGATCTTTTAAGAGTGCCTCTTGGATTACTTTTTTATGAAATTGTGTGCTCTGTACTCAAATAAAGACTGATGGCAGTCTGCCAGGGAATGAAGAGAACCAACCTGGGTTGTAAGAGGTGCCCCAAGTTCAGAATTTACAGCCTTTCCAGCACGTTCCAAGAAAGTTACAGGCTTCTCCTAACACAGCTCCTACATCTTAAAGGAACAGAAGTGCAAGACAGTTAGGCTATGAGGAAATCTGCAGCACAGCAAACACACCTCAAGTGCTATGAAGCTTTTGGAAAAGCTCATCTCTGCATCCTTACTTCCAAAATAATCTGTACTTTGTTTTGTAAGGAAATCGGGTTTAGCTGCCCCAGGGCTGGCCCTGCTCAGCCTCCCAGCAATCAGGGCTGGCTGTTGGGAGGGAGGGTGTGAGAAAGGGGCAGCACACCCACAGATGTGTGCAGAGTCACTCTGCTTAGAAAGCACAAGAGCGGTGACTCGTGTAATGCCGGTAATTTAATCAGTTAACTCATGCCTGCAGAGCATGGATGGAGGGGATTGAAGAGCCATCGCAGTGCCGAGCAGCCCTCCCAGCTCTGCCAGCAACCCCAGTAGAGTGGGACAGGGAGGGAGCAGGCTGGGAAGGAAAGCAGGGAGAAAACTAGGTTTCATTAAAAAGACACCGCACGATGATGGTGGGATCTCGTTTTATTTAGAGTTCCAGTTCACTCTGCTCTGCCATAGCAGCTGCCCCATCCCTGCAGCCCCAAATCTCTTTGCTCCAAGCTCTTCACAACCCTGCTGGGAATCAGCAGTGACAAACATTCATTTTTGAATGTTACATCCTGGCTTCAACTCAGGAAAACTTGTAACTCCCTTGGATAAGGGGTGTCCACTCCACCCCAATCCCTAACGCGTGCAAGAGGAGAAACTACAGAACAATAGTGAGCACTTAACGATTCTGAACTTGCACTGTACTTCTCAGTCTGATCAAAATGAAACCACCAGCACCTTGTCTGTAGGCATGCATAAAGCAAGTGTTCAAGGGCAGTGGCAATGCTACCCAGGCAGGTTGAGGTGGCTGCTGGGACCAGAAGTGCAGGGAGATCTCAGCTGAATAACCTCATCCTGGGGAGAGGGGAACTCTCCCAAACTGCAGAGCCCAGGAGCATCTCAGTACCAGGGAAACTGGAGCAGGAGGGAGGTGAAGCCCAGGCAGGCTGCAACGAGCTTCAGAAAGGAGAAGAACAGGAGAGAGGGGCAAATCAAGCAGGAGGTCTGCAAGCTTAGAACAACCGCAGACAAGCAACAGCTTCTCAACTAGTTCATTAAGCTGATTCAGTGCTGAGAAATCCCTCATCCTACGTTACTCCAGCCGGGAGAGCAGGACCCACAACGCCCAGGAAGGCAGCCAGTGAAAGCTGAGGAAGCAGCAGCTGGAAGAGAAGGGAAGCATCAGCTGCTGAAACACAATAAAAGCAGGTTGGCTGGGCCAAGCCCTGCACGGGGACAGCCGCAGCCAGGAGCAGGGCAGAGGGAGACATGCCATGTAAACGGTGTTTTTCAGGAGCTGGGAGGCAAGCGCAGCAGGCAGGGCAGCCTGTCCAGGGCTGCTCCCCAGGGACCAACCCTGCAAGCTGCTGGGAAGTAAATCCCATTGCAAAATCCCACCGGATGGGAGCATGCAAAGGACTGCAGATGAAAGGACTATAAATAATCATCATAATCAGAGCCGACCACAGAAGTCCCAGGACGAGAACATTTTCTTTTCACTCAGTCAGGCAGTCCCACTTAACACTGTGATACCGAGAAGCATCTGATGGTACTTCTTCCAGAAGGGACTGATTTTTCATTCCACTAATCTCTGTAAGAGATACTCCCAATGCAACCTGAGTTTTTCAAAGCATGTGGCTTATACTCCACAACCTTGTAAGCACAGTATAAGAAAGCACCAAGAAAACAGCCCATTTATCCCTCTTCAAGAGGTCCAAGACAACAATTTGCTTAAAGATTCCAAGACACACTATTTTTTAATTCAAAGATTAGAAAGATTCACCTTTCTGAAACAAAATATACAGGGAAGGGAAAGAATATATTTACGAAAAGGCAAAAAGCAACCTGTTCAGCATCCCTGGTATTTTCCCCACCACCAAAATAAACCCAAACCAGCCCAAGTGCAACACACTGCAAAAGCAATGGATCACGGAGTTGGGAACAAGGTTTTTTTCTGATGCTGAGTGGGCTGAGCTATAAAGCAGACCTCCAAAAAAAACAACCTTTCAAGATAAAAGCAGAGTACTTAAAACTAGGCTGGTGCCAACCACAAACTCCACAGCACTCCCTCAGCCTTGAAGCACCCGAAGGAACGAGCATTCTGGGCAACCCACTGGCAAGCCAAGGGCTACCACATACAGCCAGCCACTGCCCACTTCAACACATATGTGCTGAAGAACCCCTGTTATCCAGCAGTTTTGATGTTGAGTAGGTTTTAGGGAGTTTGGGGTGGTTTTTAAGAGGTGATCTTTTCATTACAAAGAGTTAAGAGCGATGCAAGGGCAGTCTTCCTCCTTTCCACTTCAGGCCACGAGTAGGGGCCAGGTGCCACTCCTGAAGCCGCTTAACAATTCTGCACCCTGATCTTCCCCCAGGAGCACCTCAGGCCCCCAAGGATGAATTAGAGATTTACCTTGTCCTCCTGCAAAACACAGGACCCACTACAATGCCAAGTCAGGTAAGCAGCTCTCCAAATACACCAAAGTCTACAAGAGAAACAAGAACATTACAGAATGCTGAACTGAGAACCCATAAACCCTGTGTCTTCGCAAGATCTCAATATATCATCTCTACAAACACCTTAAAAGTCTTCCCCTTCCCCCACAAAAACACCAAACCCCCAAACCAACTGGACAAATAAGCCCTCAAGTTCCCTGGAAGCGTACGTCCCATGTACAAGATGGTACTAGCTTGCCTACCGAAGGGAAAAAAAAAAATCCAATAATAGTTTTTGGATACTATTTCTAAAAGAGGAAATTTTGAAATTCTCCATTGCCGAACACAGCTGTGTTGTGTCAGAACTGCAGGCATGATTACCACTGGAAACAGCTCTTTGATGACTATCACACAGGAATATCTAAAACAAGTAGAAGCATGGAAACAAAAACTGTTTTGCCACCCAGTTTCAAAACAAAATGCTGAAGATCACTGAATAATATATTAATGGGGTTGGTTGGGGTTTGGGGGTTTTTTTTGGTAAAAGATCTCCCAAATAGGGCTGGACCGGTAGAAAAAAAAAGATTAAAGACTGAGGAGGGTTTTTTTTTAATTTAAATAAAATTACCTTGCCATTTCATATCCTTTTACAGTTGATGAGTTTTCCAAGCTTCTACGTGAGAAAAATTCCTAGAAATCATTAAGTTTTACCTCAAAAGTACCTAAAACTCCACCAAGGCTAACAGCAGTTTGCACCTCCAATTGGCAGGCTACAAAAGGCAGCTTCTCTTCTTCAGTACTCCTGGTCCTATTTGACAACTGCACATGTCTACCAGCAGCAGCTCTCTAATCTCACAGCACAGTTGCTTCATTAGCAGCTGTCCTGAAGCTCTCATCAATGCTGGTGTGATAGCCAACAGCACCAGCACACTGTTAAAATCCAACATTACTCGAGGAATACTATGGACAATAAGAGCAATCCCAAGTACATCCTTTGGAAATGGCTAATCCTAACATTACAAAGAGTTCCAAACACAGCTGGGCGATGTCACATTGTCAACACAAGCAGCCACACTCATCCCTCATTTAAAGCCTGTAAAGTGTGATTTGAGACACTGCAGGGCTACTCAGTACCTGGGGGGGAAAAAAACAATATATTCCTTTTTGTGTGGTGGGACAACAGACCCAGCAAGATTCCTGCGATTTACTGGGAAACTATGAAACTCATGTTATTTTCTAATCAAAACGCACTGTGGTAGCCACCAATAAGCAAGATCTCACGGTTAAGAGATGTGTAAAAGCAGGCTGATATGGTTCTTCCCAGACAGGAGCTCACATGGAGGGAGGCAGACCCTGGCTGAGCTTCCAAAGGTTATTACAGACCAGACACGGTGATGCAAGTTGCTCAGTTTGACACACCAGACCTCATATCCCACAGGTACAAGACAGAGGCACACAGTGATCCTGCAGGAAAATACTCAGCACGCCCTCCCCAGTGGTGGCAAATGATGAATTAAGGCCCCAGGACACAAGCAGGAGGTCTCAACCTGACAGAAGTTTTACAATTAAGGACAATGCTCATGGTTCTGTTTTTAAGAATGATGGTGAACTCAAGGTTCGAATTTCCCATCCCATCCATCTGAGCTGGAAATTCTTTTCTCTTCGTGTTGTTTGCAGAGCAATCATGTTTTTCATTTCCGTGGGAAGCAGCAGCCTGGGATTTTCACTTGTAGGCTCAGAGAGCCCAGGAGAGCCTCCTGAAGCCTCAGGCTACAAGAGAAATGCTACCTAATAAGCCAGAAGTTTTTCGGCACGCTAACGATTCTGAGCAGCAAACAGTTTCCAAGGTTTAAACCTACAGAAGGAACTATCTGAGTGTTTGAAAACCAGCGATTAACCCTTCTACCAGCTCAGGGCAAGCACCACAAATAGCAGCTGGTTTTGCAGCAAAATACCACGCGGTTCCAACTCTCTCCACCTCCCAAAACATGCACTCTCCCTTGTATAGTATTCCCAAAGGCGTCACGCAGTGGCATCAGCATCCCAAGGCAGAGCAGGAGAAAATCTGGGAATGCAGGAAGCGATAAAGAGCTTTAAAGCCCCTTTATATAACTTCATTGAACAACTGCTGGCCATTAAAAGCCCTGATCTTTTCACTGCTCGTGTTGAAGCCTGCAAAATGTAAATCAAGCCTTTTGGAGGCCAACTAAAATAGAGTCACCCCCAGGGCTCCACAAATACCACGGCAAAGCCGCTGCGGGTGCAGGGCCGGCCCTTCCCAACCTGGGCTCCACACGCCTTCGAGGGCTTCCCGACACACCCCAAACCACCAGCCTGGGCGCCGGAAAAGCTCCCTTGACGCCTTAATTACCATTTCTCCAAGTTTTTAAATTGCAGCTACGCCAGGCAGAGCTTCACGTGCGTACATCCTGCATGCAGCACGGTGGTTCCCTAAGGTAGGCAGTGAACCGCAGTCTCGTGAAGTTTTAATGGGATAACCGGCAAACCAAGGGCATCGCTCCACTGAATGAAACAAAGCAACTGCATCCCAGTGGTATAAGCTACCTACTTGATTTAAGGCACGTTTTATAGCCCTCCCTTCTGAAAAAAAAAAAAAAAAAAAGCTAGTTTTCTGTACTAACTCAAAAAAAAAAAAGTCTCCTCTGCTACAAACAACAAGCAAATCAAGCCAGGGCTGAGGATAAGAACTGGCACCTCGCCTGTGTTTCCTTGTAAATGCCTTCAAATGGCAGTCATGCCCCAAACCATGCTTCCAGACAAAGTATATATAACTAGGCATCATCACTCTCCTCAAAGCCAAATAAAGGACTGAGTGGGTAGAGAAGGGGGAGGTGAAGGAGACAGGCAGCCCATTTCTCCAACAACAAATAGCTTCACGGGTTTTTCTTTATTTTATACACACAAGACACCACCCAGCTCAGTAACATGGGTTTCTAGGCTGGTCTAGGGATTTCAGGAGCCAACACACTTTTAACACAGGCAACCGGCAATTTCATCTCTCTCCTTGTGAAAGGCAAGCTAGCAGAGGGCTGCTTCCAGGACTGAACACCAGCTCCTCTTCCCAGGCAATGAGAGAAGAGGTTGGAATTGGTCTTTCCTGCTACAGATGGTCCTGGATTCACAGCTGAGGCCACCAGCACCATCAGTCAAGCACATCTCCTGGGCACTGTCCCCGCTGACATGCAGCGGGCAGTCACCCACACTGGGAATGCCAGGTCAGACCGCTCCCGGCTCGCAGGCTGCGGATAAAAGCACGGCTGCTCTCAGTGGAGATGGGGTCACCCCAGCACAGAACAGCCACCAGCATGCTGAGGACGCTGCCTCTTTGTCCGAGGAACAAAACACTGGGATCACGAAAGCTGAAATCGAGCACATCCAGCCAGAGGGTAAAAGTGGTGGGGAAAAATAAGAGGTGGCTCTAGAGGGGCCAGTTGGGAAGGGAATTTGAAGGCACACACAGAAGTGGATTAAAAAAAGGTGTAGAAAGAGTAGAAACAGCACACAGAAATTAGAGCTGCAGAAAGAAAAAGTGAGAAACTGCTCTGGAAAATTATACAGCATCTGAAAAAAATGCAAACCTTTGCCCACCAAAAGTACTCCATGTACCTCCATGCTGTTTGGAGCATCTTTAACACATGGCTTTGTTTTGGTGTGTTAGGGGTCTAAACAGCAAAGCTGTGCTCAAAGTGTGGAGAGATGCCAGAACTATCCCAATGCTCCCAGGACAGGCAAACAGCACACACTGTAAAAATAATGTGACTTCACCAAAAAAAAAAAAAAAAAGGCAGAAAACTAACTACATACAGTAATGCCTTGGCTTTCATCTTCTACTTGGGGCACTGCTGCCCCAAAGTCCCCTATTTCAGGAATACATGGGAACACGGCAGGAGGGCAGCGTTGGAGGAAAAAAGTGACTGGCTGGGTCAAGTCTAAATCAGAAATGATTCAACTTGAGGAACTGTAAAATGGATAAGCCAAGGGATACTTCTGAGAAAAGTGGAAGAAGGGACATAGCAGTCCTCCCCCCTCCTCTCATCCACTAACCTGATTATCCAGACACCACCCTGTGAACGGGTTCAGCTCCCCCCTTCTCCTGATTTACAGCTGCAAACTCATGTCTCTAGGCCTCTTGCGGGGGGACTCTTACTCAGGGGGTCTTAATACCCTCTAGTACAAAGAGAAACAGCTTTTATAACTCCAGATGTTCCTGGTGCAGGGACTGGTAATCACCCCAGTTCCCCTCTCCACAGGGAGCACCTTCATTTCTGGGCACATATTTCCTTTCCAAGCAATTCCGAGGATCCAAGCCTTTAAGTCTCAGCAGTAGTGATATGTCTTGTACTTTCTGTATCAGGCTATTTGCTGGTATCTAGTCTCAAAACTAAAGGTTTCTGAATCTTCTTACAACTCCCAGTTTAAAACAAGTTTAAAGAAACCCACATTCCCATGCTGGCAACAGACCCACAGCTCTTACTGACCTTTCGCAGGCTCCTCTGAAATGTTGAGACTGTTCTACGCGGACTGAACATCGCTGGATGTTAATCAAGACATCTCAGCCAGCCAAAAACCTCAGCACAGGGCAGCATGTACACACTAACACTGCTGGTCCCGAATGGGTGCAATGCAGCATGACCACTCAGGACACCAGTGCTTCTAGAAAAGAAGGTGACTGCAGCATCAAACAAGGATACGGGTCTGAGCACAGAGCTTAATCCTCGAAGACCAGGCACAACTAACTGCATAGAAGGGCTTTGTGTCCCAGAATGCCTTTATGTCCTACTAAGCACGTAAACACTTGTCAAGCTCTTTGCCTCCTTCTCTTAGTGATGTCAATAATTAAGTGTCCCAAAGACCATGGTGCCCGTGGGTACCCAACAGCTCACGCAAAGAAAGATGGTTTGACGTCACAGAAGTAGAGCAGAGCAATGCTGCAAAAGAGTTTGGGGCACTTCAGTCTAAAACTGCACTTTCAGTACTCGACAGCTCTTCAACTTGCCATGAACTCAGCAACACATATAGAGTTGTACAGGAATATTTACAGCACGTGCACAGAGAGCTTAAAGGTCCGCTGTTAGTCATCGTAAAACTAATTCCTGCCAGCACCACCATGCCCACAGCAAGCTTCTAACTCTTAAAAGGCTTTACACTACAAACACCTCACCCAAAAACCTAACTGGGGAAAAGCAGGTTAAAAAAAATCCCCCTCAAATATGTGGAAGTCAGCCAGGCAGCTTTGCTTAAAAGTTGTACTCTAGTCGAAAAACAAGGCAGAGCCAATTCACAAAGCTACGAGAGCCCGCAAACAAATCCAGAACCCAAGGGACTGTGTGGCAATACTACAATATTTCAAAGATGCAATTTTTTCATCAAAGAACTGTGCATATTTCTTCAAAGCCCATGACACAGCATGATGTTTGCTCCAGTACACTGGAAAAATACTGCTGTTTTTCAAAGAACATCCGTACACACACAGGTGCACATAAGACAGCAGCAATACATTTATGTCCATAAAATTTTGCCTTGATAACGAGAATTATGATTTCTATTAAAAAAGAATTTGAGATCAAACCTCAGCTTACCAGTTTTTCCAGGAGTCCTGAATAAAACATTCCCATTGTACAAAGAAACAAAGAAAAGAAGATAATAAGGCTTTAATAACTATTTCCCCTTATCTGATCAACAAGGCATACCTACACAGTATATTTATTTTGAAGCTCCTAACACAAAGAAACACTTCAGGGCAGTGAGGCACTCCAGGCTACTGGGGCACATCAATGTGGTCACCAGGTGACCCCGGGTACAGGGCTCAGTGTCATCATCTCCATCTCACCAGCGCAGGTGGGAGCTTTCATACAACCTGTCCTCAGGTTGTGAAACCCAAGACCCAGCTCCCCAAGCCCTAACATAATTTTTTTCTCTCTGAACTATGTTATCAATGCTAAACTTAAGGCTCAACAGCTGCTCTTGATTAGAAGCTGTGAACGGTTGCAATGGGGCTTTCTTTAATTTTTCCTTGATTTAATGACATGAGGATATAAGCTGTGGTTTCAACTTTCCATTGGCTGGCTCATCTTCTAGTTCTAAACCATTACCCCTCCTCCATGTCACAATAGCTTGAATAAATTAACGAAGAGAAGAAAAGAAAAGCTTGTCCACAAACCAAGGCAAAGGCTACAATACTTTATCCCAAAGGAATCTCTGGGAAGGTAAAGTAATCAGAAAATCCACCTTCCTTTTTTGACTTGCTGTGATGGGTTCTTCAGCAATGCTGACTGCTGACACACCTAATCCACCCAGCAATTACAGGAAAACACTGCCCTGGGGATAAGAGGATACAGAGCAGATGTGCCCTCACACACACGCGATATTCCACAGTGCTCACCACTTTTCAAACCAACATCTCCCACCTGAACCACAAGCCTGCTGCCTGGAACACTCCAGGATCCAACCTGGGGCTTGGCACCGCTGGGTTACGGGTTGAACTCGATGATCTTAAAAGTCTTGTCATAGAATCCTGGAATGGCCTGGGCTGGAAGAGACCTTAAAGCTCAACCAGTTTCACCCTCTGCCATGGGCAGGGACACCTTCCACTAGCCCAGGTTGCTCCAAGACCCATCCAACCTGGCCTTGGACACTTCCAGGGATGGAGCAGCCACAGCTTCTCTTGGCAACCTGTGCCAGGGCCTCACCACCCTCACAGGGAAGAATTTTTTCCTGATACTATTCCAGTCTAAATAACTTGATGATTCCTGGTGCATGGGGCAGCACATGATCACTGTGAGCTCACCACTGCCAACTGCCTCTGGCAGCACAGGCTGCTCCTCTCACAAATCAAGAGCACATCCAATGCAGACTGCAATGGAGCATTCCCTGTAATATTCATTGGAGAAGGCTGAAAATAAACTTTACCTAGCACTGTTGGGCATCTGTGAGTACACTATCAGCCAAGGGATGAAGAGCCAGTGCAGGGCCAGACCTTCGGCTGAGGGTACCCCTGACACAGCTCGGGGGTGCAGGAAGCATTGACTTAGACCACAGACTTAGAACACAGCTGGGAACCTGCAGAGCGAGGATCTGCTTACACCCCCTGAACCCTGTCCTGGAGGTGCCCCATGAATGGAGCTGCCACTCAGCACAGAATCACGCAATGGGTCAGGCTGGAAGGGACCACAGTGGCTCATCTGCTCCCACCTCCCTGCTCCAGCAGGGTCATCCCAGAGCACACGGCACAGGCTGTGTCCAGAGGGGTCTGGAACATCCCCAGGGAGGAGACTCCACACCTTCTCTGTCTCTGTTCCAGTGTTGGGTCACTGCACAACAAAGTTCTTCCTCATGTTCAGGTGGAACTTCCTGGGCATCAGTTCCTGCCCATTGCCGGGCCCCCTGAGCAGAGCCTGGGCCGACCTCTGACAGCTTCCCTTTGGATACCAATATACATTAATGAGATCCCCTCTCAGTGTCTCTTTTCGAGGCTGAGCAGCCCCAGCTCCCTCAGCCTTTCCTGCACCCAGAGATGCTCCATCCCTTCAGCATCCTCACAGCCTCTGCTGGACCCGCTTCAGGAGCTCTTGTCCCTCCTGTCCTGAGGAGCCCAGAGCTGGCCCCAGCACTGCAGATGTGCCTCACAGGGCTGGACAGAGGGGCAGGATCCCCTCCCTGACCTGCTGACAGTGCTCTTCCTGATGCACCCTAGGATCCCACTGGCCACCAGGACCCGCAGCTCCCTCCCCGCAGCGGGTCACCCCCAGCCCTACCGGTGCCCACGGTTACTCCCCCCAGGCGCAACACTCTGCCCGTGCCCCCTCCCCTTACCCAGGTGCAGGGTGAGGTTGACGGCGGTGGGGTGCTGCACCCCGGCCAGCATCGTGCGGCTCTGCCACCAGGTCGCGTCGGCCGGGCTGTTGTAGTCGGTGAGGAAGGCGGCCCCGTGGCTCAGGTGCGGCTGGGCGGCGTCGCAGAGGTGGCAGGACTGTGTGACGCCGGTGACCCCGGTCTGCACGCAGTACTCCTCGGCCGGCGCCCCGCACGTGTGCGTGGCCAGCACCGTGGCGTTGAACGCCGCGTTCACGAACTCGGGCATGCAGCGCTGCGCCCGCCCGCTCCGCTCCTCCGCGCACTCGTCCATGGCGCCGCCGCACCGCGCGGGCACCCACAGCCACAGCACCCACAGCCACAGCGCCCGGCGCTCGCCGCCGCCGCCCCCCATGGCGGGGCCGCGGGACCGGCGGGGGCGCAGGGGGGTCACTCGCTCGTCGGGTGCCGCCGCTCCGCGCCGGCCGCGGGCTGGGACGGGCGAGGCCCGGCGAGGCGAGGCGGGGCGGGCGCGGGGCAGGCCGGGAGCGGAGTCCCGCGGCGGAGCGGAGCCGCCCCCACCGCCCGGAATGCGCCGCCTTAAAGCGGCGATGGCAGCGGTGGGGCCGGTGGGAGCACAGGGCGCCTTCCCGCCCTCGGCGGTGGCCCCGCGAGGAGCTGAGGGAGGGATCGCCCTCAGGGCAGCGCGGGGACCGACTGTGGCGGCGGGAGTGCCCTCGCAAGGCTGCCTCTTGCACACAGTCATTTTGGTTGGAAAGGACCTCCATTATCGAGATCATCGACAAAAGGACCAAGATTATCGAGTCCAACCCGTGACCCATCGCCACCTTGCCAGCCAGCCCAGAGCACTGAGTGTCATGCCCAGTCTTTCCTTAAACACCTCCAGAGACGGTGACTGCACCATCTCTCTGGGTAGCCCATTCCAACGTCTAATCACCCTTTCTGTGAAGAAATTCTTCCTGATGTCCAACCTAAACCTCCCCTGGCACAGCTTGAGACTATGTCCTGTCACTGGTTGCCTGGGAAAGAGGCCAATCCCACCTGGCTACACCTCCTGTCAGGGAGCTGTGGACAATGAGAAGGTCCCCTCTGAGCCTCCTCCAGGCTAAGCCCCCTCAGCTCTCTCAGCCACTCCTCATCAGATTTGTGCTCCAGCTCCTTCTCCAGCTCCATTGCCCTTCTCTGGACTTGCTCCAGCTCCTCAATGTCCTCCCTGAATTGAGGGTCCCAGAACTGGACACAGCACTTGAGGTGTGGCCTCACCACCAGTGCCATTGGCCTTCTTGCCCACATGGGCACACGGTGGTCTCATTTTCAACCAGCTGTTGACTGGCACCCCCAGGTCCTTTCTTTCATTTAAATGCTTTTCATAGAAAAAAAAAATAATGTTTCTTGAGAAATGTTGGAAAAGTGGTTGTGCTTCGCCAGCCAGATTGTGCCGAACCTGGATGGTTTTGTGCCATCCATGGGCATGAAGTGAGTGTGAGGGAACCCACTTCAGATGCTGTAATTTTTAATGAACTTTTGGTTATTACCTTGCCTAAACCCAGATCTCCAGGCTGCTGAGAGGCATCGGCACAGTCAGAGCTGGCCAAAGACTGCATTATGGCTTTTAGCTGTCATCAGATCTTCCTGTGACTTTTCAGGTTGAGGAACTGTATAATGATTGTGTAAAATCCAGGAATCCTGTAAAGTCACAATATCCCCGCCCATGGCAAGGGCTTGGACTTGATGGCCTTTAAAAGGTTCATTAAAACCCAAACCATTCTATGATTCTATAAAGCTGCTTTTACAGGAGAAAGTGCCTCCAGAAGGCTGCTCAGGAAACAGGAAACTACTCCTTGAGATAGAAATTGATAGGGGAGTCAAGGAAAGGCTTTGTAAACTTGGTTATATCCTGAGAAGGCTTGAATACAGCATGTAGCCAAAAGAACTGAAAAAAATTCGGTCTGTATTTCTTCTGGGAAAAAAATGCACTTTGTTGTTTTAAAGTAAACACATGTATCCTACAGAAGTCAACCCTTTGCTTGTTGCCTTAAGAGCCTGTGCCGGACTGTTCACAAGGTCTGCACGGCGTGTACCGGTCAGCACACCTGGAAATTATCCTGCTGCTGGGAGATGATGTATTACATTTGGTGCCACACATCCAGCATGGTGGCTCCTCTTTTTGCCTCCTCGACACAGCATTAACGTGGCTGTGCTGAGTGTCTGTGCTGCGGGCTCCCCAGACACCCCCAGCGCCAGCAGAAGGGACGTGGTGCATTACAGTCAGCACTGCATCCCTGTTGTTCAGGCTGGGATGGCACATCTCCAGTGGAAAGTCTGATTTCCACCACTTCCCCCACTTTTCCTTAGTTTCTGAAAACAAGCTAGCTACTGTGAAAGCAGCGCTGAGCCGATGCCATCAAGGCAGAAGCTCTGGGAACAACGTGCTGATGTTCCTTGGGTTCAATAACAGCCTGTCTGCTTGGGAGTGGACACAGCAGGACAGGCTGCACATGGAGCAGCTCATCGTGAAGGAAGGAAGGATTAGGATAGAGGTGAGAAGCGGGCAAGGACTCTGAGTGGGATCAAAGGGTGTTGCCACAAATCCCACTCAGTGGAGCAACAGGATGTCTGTCCATGTGTAAGAGGTTCCCATAGATAATGGGAAAAATTCAGCCTCATGCAAAATTCTTGGGTTTAAAGGTAGTTTTATTATCTAAAATCAAATAACTTTTTTGATTTTTTTTTAACTAAGAATTTCCCAACATTTCAAAGCACATATGTAGGGCCATCCTCAACAGTTTATGTGAAGTCATCCCAGTCATTTCCAGGGTACTGATTCTAATAAAACCCGAGAAAAATATATCTGCTGCTATTTAATATTTGCCATTAAAATCCACTCCATACTCCTAATGCAATTTCACCTTGACACACATACTTAAAGCACTCCGATCAAGTGATGCAGTTATATTTCAATTGGGAAACCTACACTCATTTATCTAAAACTAGAATTAAGCCTCATATCCCTATAAATACATGACTTGTGCTTTCCTTTTAATATCTTACCTACTAAAATAATCTGTCAAAGTCTTGCAGCATATTCCCAACACACCCACTTCCTTCCCAACACAGAAAAAAGCATCCTCATGTAAAATAATTATGCCTTGAAAGCACAGAACCTGGAGAACTTCTGTGACTTTGCAATGCTTATGGGGTGAATAATTATAAAAATGTCTTAGTCAATAAATTGTTACAACTGGAAACTCCCACGAAGCAGAGTGAGTCATCCTGCATGGCAGAAGTGGTATGAAAGGAAGGAAGGACTGTTTGATAGGATGGGCACCTACAGTTAACCAGCTGTTGAATAGGAATATTTGTGTATATTCAACAGGTTATTGTTGAATATACACAAATATTCTAAGCCCATGACTGGGCTTAGACAGCACAGTCATGAACCTTATCCACAGATATTAACTATAAATTAATAGTTACTGTAAGTTAACTGCAGAAATCAGTATGTTATTATTTTCTGTTCTTTTATAAGTGTACAGAGCAGGTTAAATGAGTAAGAACAAGTGGGGAGAGAGTAAGAACAAACAGAAGAATTGCAACAAAGGAAAAGCAACAAAAAGGAAACAGCTTTTATAAAAGCAACTCTTACAGGAAATTCTGTCAGCTCTCAGAAGGCCAGAACTCCCAAGGTTGGCAGTCTCACTCTTAGAATAAACCTCTTTTAGAAAAAAAAAAAAAAAAAAAAAAAAAAGGAATGAGAAAAGCAGTGTTTTCTTTCCTTTTGATAAAAAAAAAAATTGCAAGGATGTGGTGAGTGCCCTCAAGGCAAGTTGAAATTACAAATTAAGAGCACCATTGGTCTCTGTCCTTCTACAGCAGCTCAAATCAAGCACTAGCACACCTATGCACCAAGATATTTGACCCATTAGGGTCTTAGGAGGTCCAGAGTGGTTTTAGTAAGAGTCACAGTGCAGCACTCACTTTAAATTTCAGTCTTCCCATAGTTATTTAGCATCAGCATTTGTTCACAGACAACATTTGTGCATTTGGGAAAGGAAAATGCTAAGGAAAACTGCTCAGAAGTTTCAGCCTGGGATATCAGAGCTTTGTGGCTCCATGTGTGTCAATTTAATTAAAATAGGGAAGCCACCCAAGCAAGCTTAGGAAATGTCACTTGTCACAATCTGGCTGGTTTGGGCAACCTAGGAAGAAGTTTCCAGCAGCTTCCTGCCCTGCTCTTTGTCATGCAGGGGCTTCCCACCGGCCCCACTGCTGTTCTCACTGCGGACACAATCCAAACAACAGTAATCGCAGCAGACATCCACTCCCCAGCCACCAAATAGCCAAAAAGACTAAAAAGAAAGCAAATGAATCAGCAGATCCACCAAAGAGTCAGTGCAGAAGAGTCAAAATTCAGAAAGGCTAGGTTGACACAGTTCAGATCCAAATTCAAAAAGGCTGGTTGACAAAACTCAGATGCTTTTACAGGATGTGAACAGAAACCCCTCTACAGTCTCCAGCAGTGTGCTGGGGGCAAACACAGCGTAGGATTGGTGTCACAAAGCATCAGAGATGCAGTTCTGTATTAAAATAGGGCTTAAAGCCATCCTGCTTAGAGAAATTCTTCCAAAGCCAAGGACAGGTGTGCACACTATGTGAAATCACTTGGTAAACACCTGAGGCATCCATTATTGGTTCAAGTACAGAATGAGTCACAGAATCTTACTGGTTACTAAATATTTATATCTATATTGTGATTTTATGGAAGCAGAAAGTTACTGTAATCTTATAAATAGAACTGAAAAAGAGAGCCATGAAATCAGAAGGTGTTTCATAAAATGGTTTATTTAACTTTTTCTTAGTCACTCTTTTGCATATTATCCTAAATAATCTTGTACAGCAACCATGTAGTAGACTACCATGGGTAGTCGCTGTAAAAGTGAATAAAAATCTACCTCTGAATCTCTTCATGTGAGGTAATCTGCATCTTAAAAGTTTCTGCAAACTCAGGAGAAATGAGAGACATAAGCTGATTGTTTTATCTCTTTTCTGAAGTGGGTCTGGGATGTTGCCTCATTTTCTCTCATTAATACTGTAATGTTGGGAAAAATATGCTAAAACAAAAATAGAACATGAAAGGCTGTGCAGCTTTTCATCTTCCTATGGTGGATTCAAACACAGCCCATCCTTTTAACTTTTTTCATGTATATGAGCTGAATTTGTAATCTTTTATTCCTAGCAGATAAGATTTGTATATGTTATCTTCACTCTTTTTATTCTGTGGTTTAGCCCTGTGCTGAATTTAATAACACACATCTTGCAGTCTGTGTTAGACCATGGCTGTAACATCAGAGGGACCTGAGCCAGACCAAAATAGACTTCCTTCCCCTCTCCAGGCCCTCCCCTTGCCTATCTCAGATCTTTCCCGCTCGGAAAGGGCCATGCATGGATGAGTGCATTCAGCCTGGAAACGTCCAGTGGGTCTCATGGAGAAGGGAGGTTCCTCAGCACTTCCCTTCCCTTCTCCCTCCCATTCCCAGTCAGTACACCAGCTCTGCATGGATGAAAGTGTGCCAGAGGAATGGATTAGATTTATTTCTCTAGGGCATTAAATTTACAGTAGAGAGATGCTAAATTCTCTGGGTATTTAGCCACCTTCACCTTTGCACTACAGGGTCTGCTGATGGATGCTCTGCCACCAAAAAAACCCAGCAATAATTAGGTTTTCAACATGTCAGTGAAATTCTCTCTGTAAAGAGCAGGACTCGTTTACCCAGATCCACTTGGATCATGCCTGAGTCCTGTTCTTCAGTGACTTGCATAGCTATGTAAGTCCTTCCCTTGCAGCAGCTGAGGCTGTTTACACCAAAACATTCCCAGTGGAACTATCTTCCAAGCCTGATAAAATGTAGTGTGTGTGTTGGGGGTGGTCATGGGTGTCTCACCATGTAGGGTGTTGACCTGTGTGACCACAGTGAAGTTGTTTAACAAATATCCTTCCTGACCTTCCAGAATAATTCCCAAGATTGTTTTCGACAAAGACCTAGATAACTTCTTTTGCCCAGTGCCAACAGGGTTGAAATTTTCTTCCCAGTTAGTTCTTTATAACTTATGGTCGCAGCCTCTCTCTTCATAGCACCATCTGCCAATCAGTCTTGCCATGACCATTATTTTATTAATAGTAAATGGTATATCTGTTCTATCATTTGTAAACCCCTTTGTTTCTTCATAAAAGATGGCTTCTCAGAACAACCTTGATTCAAGTGTCTCCCTCATTATAAGAGCTCACCTTTGTAAGTCTCATGTTCTTTAAGCCTAACTTTCATGAACTTTCCTTTGCTTTTCAAAAACAAAAGTAAAAAGTACAGTCTCTCTAGGGAAGTCCACCTTTTAGATCTTTCTTTTTCCTGTACAAACCTGTAACGCTTTGCATGCTGTATGCTCTTAGCCTAAGGTCTTCCTTAGCCCTTGGGCTCATCCAAGGTCAGATCAACCATCTAACGGAGGAGACTTTCAAGGAAACATTCAAGGTTCAGGTTGGATGCGGCTCTGAGCAACCTGATCTAGTGGAAGTTATCCCTGCTCACTGCAGGGGGTAGGACTGGATGACCTTTAAAGCTCTCTTCCAACCCAAACCATCCGGTGCTTCTGTGACAGTCGGTTGAGAAGGCCAGTCTTTTGGATGACGGGTTTTGAATGAGCAGAGCTCGTGTTTCTCCTGCTAAGTAAATAGTTTGTCTTGATGAGCAAGCTGCAGTTGGGTTTGCTGTTACGCCAGAAGAGTTGAACCTAGATGCCCAGCTGGAGGCTAGGAACATGTAATTTTGGGATATGGAGATCACTGATCTCCCCCAACTGCTTGTTCTCCCCCTAAAGCTCCTCAACAACTTGTCTCCTGCTCCCACCTAGAATGGAGTTAAGCCAGAGTTGCTTCTCTGCCACATGACTGGGAGGACACAGTGGAGGATGAGGAGCTTCAAGGAATCTGACCACAGAGCTGCTTCTGGGATACTTGCCCGTGTCCCTGGCTGTCTGTCAGCGTGCCCCATCCCTACTGTTGGTACCCCCAGCTCATTTCATCCTCCCCTGCATCGCCTGTGCCTCTGGTGATGGCCAGACAATGACTAGCTGAGAGGACAGAAGAGACATTCTCTGTACTAAAAGCCCCCCCGTCACCAAAGACTAAATGGACAAAAGAAGCCATTCAGGGAAAATCGTTTCAGTCACTGTAGCCAAGAAGCAAAATAAAAAAAAATACTTGGAATACTTGGAATGAACAGAAAATATAGCTATTAGCTCTACAGAGTCTCTGCAAAGCTACCAAGCATACAGCAGCTACAGTTTTCAAGAGGTTTGTAACTCAGCCATCCTTAGGTAGATGCTTGCAAGAACACTAAAAGCTTATTTTTGACATCAAGACCACTCCCTTATCAAACATCAATCCCTTGATCTGCTCCTCAGAAAGAACAAAGAGTCACCATGAAATACATGCAGTGGCTTTGATATAAATTGCGCTTGCAAATTTAAAAAAAGCACGTAATTTGCCATTAATCCCAATCCAGAAGACAGAACACTGGAACCTCATTCATTATGAGGAACTGAATCCCTGTTTCCTTCTGTGTCCATATTTTTTTGAATAATGAGAGAATTTATCCTCCTAGTTTGAAGCATGCTGTGTAAATACTCACACAGCTACTTATGGATTATCAAAGCAAAGAGCAAAATCAAGATTGTTAGGGAAGGAAATGATATTTTTAAACTCATCACTGGATACCATAAACAATGGGAAAATGTATAAAATGCTTTATAAATAGACTGTTTCCTGCTAAAATCTCATACTTTTTCTTTTTGAAGGTCCACTAGCAAGCTACCTAGGGAGGAGATTTGAAAACATATTAAAGTAATAACTCCATAGTCAAGAAAAACTGTAGTTTTTATAGCTGTAAGCCACATTTTACTTTCTGGGATCCTCAACATACTCCCATTTTCATGACACTCAGGTCATAGAAATACCAGAGGGACAAAGCCAAGTGTTCAGCAAAATGGAGTGATTGCAAAGGGATGGGAAATTCTGAACCCTGCATCCTGTTCTTTGACTCATCATATCTTTAAAGAATAGGAAATCTGTACCTTCTGCAACTGGTATTCATTTCTTCCATTTTGGAGCTCAGGAAAATTATTACATCAGAGAATTTAATTAATATGAAAAGCATTTATTGGAGTAGATCAACTGCCACATTTATCTGGCATCTTTGACACGTTAATTTGCCTCCAACTATAAGCACATTATTTTAAAGTCATGTGAAGAAGTTAAAAATCAAGATTTAGCATGTTGATTTCTTAAACAATGAATTGTAATTGTTCGTGATGGAGTTAACCTACAATAAACACCAGAGGAGGGTGCAGAGGATAGACTGCATCTTTATAGGACGGTAATGTCAATCCCTCCTGCTCCTGTTTTCTCACAAAGATTCAGATTCCTGTCTGTGAAAGGTATTTTAATTAGCATTGAATTGACATTAGGGATTTAGATACCATTTGAAATCACAGAATGCTCTTTAAAATAGCACCTTGCTGTGACTGCCTGATGTTTTTTAACCTAGAATGTAGTTTTCGTTGGTCTACTTTTGGGCTTGAGTCATTCTCAAAACACATTTCACACCTGCCCATCAGCCACTGGCTTGTGGCAACTGAGTTTTTGCTACCCAAGCTGTTTGATTTCAAAGGTTAAGAAAACACAAAGGCTCCAGAACATAAACATCTTTATGCAGTAATACATACCTGGCATACCATTGTCATCAACGCTTCGGTGAGGCTCCCAAAGCTCCAAAATTATACTGGGAATTTTACACGTGTTTGTTCGCTCCTGCGTTTTCCTGTGGTTAAAATTCAGACATATCCCTGGATGTGTCCATGAGCAGGGAAGGCTCATAAATCAGAATGTTACTGACTCAGCAGATGCCACCAGATATCATTTTTATTAATTGTATTCCCTTGTTTGAGGGCTTTACAAACCCACAGACCTATTCAGCTTCTCTTTCATTTTACTGAACCTCCTGTGTTTCTTCTTACAGTGAAGTTCGTTGCACAACAGGTAAATTGGGTTTAATGGGTTTTGCCAGATGGGTATCCCTCAGGGACACTCCCTTCCAATTCATTTACACAAGTATAAACCTAATTTCCCACACAGTACCTGAAAGCATCATAAGCTTCCAGATAATCACCAAGAGTTCTTTTCAGCTCACCTTCATTTGGGAAGTGTCCAAGACCAGGTTGGACAGGGCTTGGAGCAACTTGGGATAGTGGAAGGTGTCCCTGCCCGTGGCAGGAAGTTGGAACAAGATGAGCTTCAAGGTCCCTTTCAACCCAAACCATTCTGGGATTTTATGAAAATATTTAAATTTATTTTCTTTTTTTTTTCCTCCCACCTCATGTTTATGTCTTCCAGCCATTCCTTGCCCTCCCTGGAAGTGAGGCTGTAAGTCCCAAAGGAAACAAACAGCAAGAGCTTTTCCTGGTTTGTTATCCTGTAGAAGTCAGGCTTGAAAGCTTTTACTTGTGTTCACTTCATCTCCAGCTCACCTGTGGACAAGTACAGGTGCCCCTGGTTTTAATAAATCCCATCTCGCAGGGCAAGAGGCAATAACAACCATTCCCTCACTGGAAGCCACATGGCCAGGTCCCAGTTTAGCAACATCTGGCCTTCCAAGCAGAGAAAACAGAAGGAATAACGCAGCACAGATGACACATGGCTTCGTTAGTCCCCATGGAAGTACAACACAGACATAGCATTTTTCTCATACTGAACACAAATACTCACGGTCGTGTTCCCTTCCAGGTCACAGTTGGGATGGCAGATGTTCTCCCAGTGTGTTACTCTCCTTGTATCCTGTGGTGGGGATTGCCAATTTATTCAGAGTAAGGATCAGCTCAATGGAGCAATTGTTCATCCCACTAGGTGAGGTAATTTTACAGTTCTCTTGGTCTCCTGCTTTGGGGAGCTGCAATGTGAAGGGGTGAGGAGCAGACCTGGTGGCACAAAGCAAGAGGTGCTCACAGCTGCTATCAGTACAGATTCCTCCTGCTGCCCTGCATGGCTGGAAGACCACTGGAAAAAAATATTTCATACTCATTATTAGGTTATGAACATGCTGATAATTTTTTTTTTGCTGTCTATTTGGGGCACTTACAGACTTGTCAGTGCTAGTTCTCTCTAAACCGATTTGTGGGATCAACAGCAACAGACACGTTCAAAGTTCTTTGGTAGATAAGACACGTACATGTTTATTCTGAGACATTCCAGGACAACTGTAATAGAGTTGTAATGGAAAGGAAACATTTGATGAACTGTACTGATATCAGCTGATAACAGCTGATATTATATAGCTGAGTATCTCGAGCAATGAAAATTTGGTGTGTGTTGTGGAATAAATAGAGCAGCTTAGAAAAGGAACAGAGATGAGCTGAGAGATGAGTTGTGTCAAAGCCACATCACCCTTGTGCTGTCTGGAACTGGACAGGATGATTTCCAGTCCTCACAAGGCAAATAACCAGTTGTCTCTGTTGTTGTTGTCCCAGCCTAAACCATAATGCTCTTTCAAACCATGAGGCTGCATAGTGCCACCAAGACACTTCCAAGCACTTTAGAGGTTCCTTACACCATAACTTCCTGGTTTTTTACATTTCCCGGAGCTGGTAGAGTTGGAATTCTGCTGTAAATGACTAGTTTGAGGAAAGATTACCAGGGGTGGCACAGCAAGAGCACCCTTGTTAGGCATGTGCAGTCCCAGAGACATCAAGGGGCAGAACCCACCTTTGTACCAGGCTTTAAATGGGAAGGTACCACCTGTTTAATACAAGTGCAGAGTGGAGCACTTGTGGAGGTAACTTCTCTGGCTCTCTCCCATGTATCCTTGATGCAATCCGTGATGATACGTATCCTGATGATCCATGAAAACTCTTGAGATCAGTAGGCTAATGATCTATATGCCGTATTTAATAGAACAAGATTTCTCCAAGGGTCTCTCTCGATCATTCCCTGGGTTAAAACAAGCATTACTAAGCACAGGATATTGTGATTAGAAAGTCTTTTTTCTTAGAAAGACAACTAATGCTTTCTTTTAAGACTTCTGTTATGTAAATACTTTCAGCTCAAGATTCATTTCCCAACCTTCTCTTGGATAAGTTACCAAGGCTGAAGTCTTTTCCTTAGACCTACTTTTGGCCTTGGACACTTTGTTATCACTTTGAACTCTCTCCAAATTTTTAACAGTGTAAAAATGCTGGATGTGAGAATTGGGTACATTTTAGAAGTAATCTTTCCATTAGGATATGCAGAACTAACATACATGTTCTTATATACACGTCTTTGCAGCCACCATGTGTTCACCTCTTTTTCTTCCCTTATTTATTTACAGTGATTTTTAAGTCCTCTTTAGAGAATGCTCTCTGCAGATCTGGTTTTACTAAACTTGCTTTCCTGACAAAGATCATTTACTTGGAACAAAACAAGCCAGACCTGAGTCCATAATTAAGTTGTGTGTAACTCCTCCTCCATGGGTCTCTTCTGGAGTGTCTCCACTCAGTTTGAAGGTCCCATTTACCAAGGGTGAACATGGAAAGCTTCAGTCTGAAAGCAAAGGCTCCATGGAAGCAACTCAAAGTTACATAGTATGGGAAAGTCCACTAAGCTACTTGAATTGTTTAGACAACTTTGTATATATATGAGTCACAGGCAATGAGGGAAGGAGCCATCCTTTAAAATGTAAATTCAGAAACCAGCATTTGGGACAGCCTCCATACTCCTTTGTTGCTCACTTGTAAATGTTGGTTACTGTGGTTACCTGATGTAGCCATTCTTTTTAATGTATGTTTTTTTAATATTTTTGAGCCTGGAAAATTATTCTGCCTGGAAAGAATTGCAGGAGGATAAGATGCTGTTCTCACAAATGCTGATTTTCAGTTTAAATTATAGACCATTTACTTAAGTAGCTTTGTGAGCTGAATCACAAGATACACAGGTACATCCATCTCTCTGGTTCTTCATGTGCATGTGAGGCCAAAGTCACGTTGCTTGGAAGCTTCTCTGGCTCAGTTGACCTCCTATAGAAATGTCTATCAGCTTCTAATTGCCCCGTCCTTGGCTCTACAGAAATCTCAGTCTCCTCACTCCAGCTGTGTGTCCTCCTCCCACCTTCTTCTTGTTATTCCAGAGGCACTGTTCCATGTTGCTTCACTATTCTCAGTGCACAGACTTTTTAAGGCTGTAGCAATTTGTCTGGAGAGACAGGACATTTCAAAACACCTTTTTGGTCAAAAATGTCAAGTAGGCAACATTGGCTGGATCCTGATGACTCTTGTGATTGAGAACCATTCAGGGAGATAAAGTTGTTGTAACATTGTCTTTGTTCCCAGTGATAAATTTAAAGTGACACTTCAAAGTCACTTTAAAGTCACTTTTAAAGTGACACAACAGTCTGAATCCCAGAGATTTTTCTTTGGAAAAAATTAAGACTAAATTCTTTTAAAACTTTGTTGAGTAAATGCAATTTGAAACACTCAAAGATAAAATTTCTGAGTTTTGCAAAACTTAAGTCTTGGACTTCGTCCTGAATGAGGGAAGAAAAAGAAATCTGAAGCTCTCGAGAGTCTACAAATCTGAAAATGCTTTCACATTTAGCTGTTGACTTGTTTTACTTTGTTATTGGTGCTGCACCCTTAGAATAAAGATTATCAAATGGCAGCTGCAATTCGTAAGCTGACTTTTCTCCTCAGGGTTTGAATTTGTTTTCCTCACATTGCATGTTACAGCCAGCTTGAAAAACTGCAAAACCCCACAGCAGAGAATATGAGGGCCCTCTGCACATTCTCTGTTCATCTGTTTAATAGACAGTTGTTGCTGTTTACTGTGAATTTTGGGAACAAACTGGTATTAAAGGGGGAGACTCGCTCTGGTTCTCCCGTGTTCCAGTGATGGTGGTGATCCGTAGCAGTTATCAGCATATGCAGAGGAACATGATTTATCCTGATTTACATCACACCAACATCAGTGTGTGTTGCACCTTCAACTTCTACCGAATATCCACATCCTCCTGGAGGTGCTGTGTGAGGAGTTACCACTGTAACCACACAAACACGGGCACTCCTATAGCAAACAAGGAAAGCTCTTTGGAAGCAAAGTTATCTCTGTGTGTATATATATGAGAGTTATCTTCTCTAACTGATGCACTGGAGATGGTCCTGAGGCTGAGGGCCTCCCCAGTGCCTCTCTGGGGCTGGAAAAGTTGGGAGTTCTTAGCAAGCCCTTCACCAGGCACTGTTTCTCTGCAGTGAGGGCAGGATTAGTGCAGGATAAGGGCACTGACCCACTGCTCTCTATTTTGGTGTGTTCTCTTTGCTCAGCCTGGCTTAGCCCGTCTGGTGCTTCACTGCCCTTGCTCATCCTTACCAGCACAGCAGGGCTCTGGGCTCTGCTGGGCTCTCCTACCTGACTGCACCACATCTGGCCTCTACAGACGCAGGGGTGGGATTTTTTAACCCCTCTTCCCCTTCTCCTCTGTCTGCTGCCCTGCCCAAAGGATGAGCAAAGCCAAATTCCATTCCTGAAGCATTCCTGAGCCTCCCGCCAGCTCCACTAGCCAAACCAAATGTCTGAACTGGCCCTAAGGGAGCGGGATGAGCCATTTCGTGGCAGCTGTAAAAGGTCACACAGTAAACACCAGCACTGCTGCTCAGCTGCTGTCCCAGTGATCCAGGCACTCTGGATGTGAGCATGGTTTGCACAGGAACAAGTGGTTCAAAGCTCTCTCCTGCCTCTGCCGGGTTCAGGTTACAAACTAGAGAATTAGCAAAACTTGGTTGATTAATTTGGGTTTGTTCCATCTAGTTTGAGACTGGTTATTCTAATTGAGATGGGTCTCAAGACCTGTAACACTTGAAAACCTTTGTCTTAAAATGCACATTCTGTCTTTCTGCATAAATCCACACAAGGCTCAGGGCTTTTGGGGCTTGCTTTGTTCATTTATAAATATGGGGGCATTTCAGGAGATTATAAATATCTAAAAGCCTACAGTTGTTCCACAGTCAGGGATGTACTAGAAATCTTCTCACCTGGCTTCTCCTAAGAACAAAACCAAGCAGTTTCCATTGCTGTGCTTAGTTTTCTTATTATAAGTAGTTGTTAGCATTAAGGTAACAATTGTTCCTTCTTTCCAGGGAAAGAAGACTGTTTTGATTGAATAGCCTGGGGCTTGTTTTCCAGGTTATTCAGCACTTTATAAGTACTCTGGAACTGCAGTTTCCCTTGTCTGCATATCCACGGGATAACAGGCAGGTGCCTTGCATGTTGCACACAGAATATAAAGGATGTACAATGAATTGGCAACTGGATTAAATTTGTTGGGAATGACATGGGAAATCTGGCAGTGTCGGGGAGAAAAATCTCTTCTCATGTAAATGCGCATATAAATTCCTTAATTATGCTTTAGTGATTATATACCAGAAATGTTTTATATTTTAAGTGGGGTTGTGGGGCAGAAATATATTGGGCAAAATATTCTATTTAGTGTGTGGCACAGTATAATGAAGATTTTTTTGCTTTTTACCATAATATGTCCTCATATTACATCATATAATGTGTTTTAATCCTAACTTTTATATCCATGGCCTTTAGTTGTTATAAAACTTCTGAGCTCTGATCCAGCACCTGGCATTTATGGATTCTTTCTTCCACCTTGGTGCCTTAAATTCATCTTCAGCTGGATTAGGAGGACTCCTAATGTCCTTCCTCCCACTGCAGATGCTCATCCCAAACCAGCCAAGCTCGTACTTCGGACAGTGCCAGATTTCTGAGTCACTCCAAGGTTTTAAAAACATTCAAATTTATAATGGTGCCTTGGAAAATATGACATCACTGTGAGTTTCTCATAGAAGTTTCCTGTTCTGAGACCATCCAGCAGACCAATGCCTGTACAGTTCCCACCATGCCAACTTTGGATCAACCAAACTCTTCAAATTCTTCCTTGCCACCAAATCCCAGAACTGCTCAGGCCTGCAGAGCAAAGGGTGGAAAAGTGGAGGGCAAGCAGGAAACATGTAGAAAACATCTTCAGGAATGTCACTTCTTATCAGTGCATGGAATGAGGCGGAGTTCCTGTGTGAGAAAGTGTAGAACTGAACCTACAACAAACCCACCGTGCTGTGAGATCTGGGTTATAGGACACTCCAACTCCAACTCCATCAAAGAGCTTTGGCCCTGTTTGTTTGTCAAACAAAGGAGCAGCTGAGCACAAAATGAATAACAACCGAAGTGGTTGTTGCACTAGAATTATCCATTGGGCAGCCAGTTCTGAGAGGAATTAGCTTTTAAAATGCTTTACAACATGTAACATCATTAAAAAAAACCCCAAGACTTGAAGTATCTTTTCTTCCTCCTTGGAATCCTTGAGTCAGATCTCACTCTCCTGTCCCCCTACCTGGCTACTAATTCCTTTAACAAAGGTAAGAGGAACAGTGAGGAATTACATGCCAGGCACTGGCTGTAGGTCAGGAGTCAAATTATGGAAAAAAAACCCAGTTCTTTATGTATTTTCCAGTATGGTCCTTTTGAACCTCCCTTTGCAGATGGCAGCGTGGGAGGAAAACTTGGAATTCCATAATACAGTCCTGGTATCTAAAAGGATAGTGCAAAAGGAAATGACTCTGCAAAAGGAAGTGACTGCAGGAAACAGAGTAGGGCAGAGTTATAGATTGCTCTTCAATTGGAACCTTTACTGGGTTTTGAGCTGCTCAGTGTAGGAAGCAGTGCTCACTCTTTCCTGTGCGGTGAAAGATTTTTCTGTGGACCCTCCATTTCAACAACGTGGTAATTTGAACATGAACACCATGAGGTAGTTTTCCCAGGAGAACAAGAGGCTGCAAACTTATCCCTGTTCACTAAACACATTATTATTGGGCCTTAGTATTGTGTTCTCTTCTAATTTACCTTTATGAACTGTAGCTCAAAGCAGCCCTGATTAATGGTTCCCAGCAAATGATAGGGAACAGTAAATTCCCCAGGGCTTTTAATGCAATTAAAGACTTTCAGTGAGCAAATAAACAGCAGAGGAGAATTTATTAACTACTGTCTAGGGGAAAAAATCCTGTGCCACTGGGATACAGTAGAGCAGGAACTCGGTGACCAATCAGTTCCCTATAACATATGGGCATGACAGTGTTTGAGCTGACAAACTGCTTCCAGGCAGCCATTTCCAGACCTTTTCCCATCAAAGATCTGGGTGAGCAGACCAGTTCCACATTAGGGGGGGTCATCGAAATCATTCAGCTTTCAGAGACAAATAAGCCACTCACCTTGATCAAGTTGTACCTGTGACATGAGCTTTCCTCTGGCTGGCATTCCTCACCCCTTTTTTTACTTGGAGGCAGAAAAAGAGATCAGTTAGCTAATCCCCATGCTAATCTGCAAGATAAAAATTCAACTAACTACCAAGTGTTATCCTTCAGACTACGATTTTGACACTATTAATATTATTTTTGTCCTTTTCCACTTGGAACTGGAAAAGCAGTAGAAATTGTGATTGTCTCCAAATCCCCTTATGAGAACTCTGTGATATCAAAAGCCAACAGATACATGATACATGTGATATACAAGCCCAGCACACCTCAGGTGGGTACAGCAGAGCTCAGGGAGTTCTTTCCGCTTGAATTCTAATAATTAAATGTGCTTCACAGGAGCTGTGAGTGTTCTGACACTTTGGCTTTTTGAGGCAGAGCACAGATCCGGGCACTGACACAGTAAACTCACTGCAAGCTCTGTTTTTACTGTGAAAACGTACATGTCATTTCAGGTTAATTTTCGGGTTTCTGTACCCCGGCTGCTTAAGCTCCTCATTAGCATGTCAATCCTTGTTTAGACTGTGCTATTCATCAAGTGTAGGCAAGGATTATTGCTTCCCCACTTAACTGGGCCTGGTGGATTAGATACTAAAAACCAGACTGAATGTTGTTAAGCAGTACTTTCATGCTCGACACTCCTTAATATGTAAAACACTAAGCACACAGACAAAACCATAAGCTGCCATTTGTAGATGCTAAAAAGTCCACAGCATCTTCCCCCTCCACAGCCTGTGACCTGCACACTTTCATTTATTACACCTGCCTAAGTACCTGTTAACTTTTTTAACAAATCTTACAAGCAACAACTAGAATCACAGAATGTCCTGAGATAGAAGGCACCTACAGGGATCATCGAGCCCAAGTCCTGGCCCTGCACAGGACACCAGAAGAATCACACCAATGAGATTTAATCTCCATGTTGATGAATGGGGCTGTGGTGTTGAGCTGTGCCCAAGAGGCACAGACATCTTGGGGAGCTACAGAATTCATCACTGCAACAGTACCAGAACCAGCACAGCCAGGGGGGCATTAATGGTAACCTTTTTTTGTCTTGTTTCCCCAGTAATAGTTAATAATAGCTTTACAGTTACAAGTTAGAGTAATTTTTGTCAATAGACCTGACAAACATCAACTTTACTCTAAAAAGGGAATTTCTTTAGCTAGGACAACACTGAAATACCCCACTAAAACTATTTTTTGCTAATATCACAAAATATTGTACCTATACCTAATAACCTCTGGTACCCTGTTTCACCTTCCTCACTGTGCACCCATCTCTTGCCTCCTGTTTAAACTTCACCCACCACCATCTCCCACAGCGGGATTAATGGGGAGACGGTGAGTTTCCACTGCCTGGAATCCACAGGCTGCAATCAATGCATTCCCATAAAAGAACTGCTCTCCTCCACATGGATGTGCAGGAATGTTTGGGAGAAGCAATGGCAATGCACACTGCCTTGGATGAAGGGAGCAGTTCATGCTTCTGAGATCGCTCCAAGTTCTGCAGAGACCAGCAGCATTACATCAGTCTCGGAGAAGGTATTCCATGCTCCCACAAGACCTGGATCAGCCAAAGAGCTCACCATGAAGGGTAACAGCACGGATGCCTGCAAAGGAACCAACCATGCCTGACATGGTTGGAAAACCACTGCAGCAATACTATTTGCACAGCTTATTAGACAACTAAGAGAAATCCCCACTGAGCCCAAACTGTAATTTGGAATCTGCTTGGCAGAGAATGATTTTAGGCACTGAAAAGGTTTCCTCAGAATGCCTCATATCTCCAACAACCACAATTAACAACAGAAGCCTCCAAAATCCAAACCCAAACCCAAAATCAAACATATGGCATGTAAGTCTTTACAAACAAACTCTTTATTAAGAACAAAATCATACAACTTGCAGGAAGTTCCCTAAGGGCATGATATGTTACAGAGCTGTACTGGTACTAAGGAACCAAAACGGCAAACAGACTGGGAAGAGGAAGAGAGGAATTTGGGAGAGGAAGTCCCTGGAAAGACTTCACTGCACTTCCACCACTACCAGCCGGCCCTGCTCGGGTCCCCGTAGCCTCCCCGGTAGCCCCCGCCCACTCCTCGGTACCCCCCTCCTCCCGCTCCTCTATAGCCGCCTCCACCTCCGTAGGGGCTCCCTGCGTATCCTCGTGCTCTGGAGCGCCGGCCGGAGTATCCAGAGTATCCGTACCCGCCGTACCCTCGGCCCCTGTGGGGGCCTCCCCAGCCCCTGGAGCCACTGTTGTCGTAGCGAGTCATCTTGGGGGGGCGGGGGCCGTCCCCGAACCTGCAACGACAAACAGCAGAGCCTTGAGACAGCCTCACAAATTCCGCTTCCTAAAGGCTGCAGGAACTGCCAAGATCCTCAGCTGAGCCACCTCTGGTTTCTGTAACAGAACAGTGTTGGAACCACACCTTTTCTACTTCGGAAGCTTTCCTCTGCTTCAGAAGCAAGACATGAAAACAAGGGGCGATCGAGGGGTGCAAGCCCGGCCAAATATTTATTTCCACAAATAGGTTTGCCCAAAATAAATCTGGATTATCTTTTCTTTAAAAAGTCACAGTGTTTTGCAAAGAGGTGATGACAAGCTTTTATTGCCGAGATTCATGTGTCCTGCCTGTGGAAACAGGTGGTGCCCTGTCCCCACCAGGCTTTGCAGGGAGCATTCCACACACCCAGGAGCCAAAGCCCGCGGCTCCTGCGCCGCCCCCGGGCTCACCTTGTGTTGGCAGCCAGGAGGGCCATGCCCGCGGCCGCCGGCCTGGAGAGCTGCCGGATGACGGTCAGCATGCGCTCGTGTGCCGGGTCCAGCTGCCGGATGATGGCGGGATCTTTGGTCACCTCCACCACCAGGGCCTCCACGGCGGCGCGCAGGGCCGTGATGCAGGCGGCCGGCATGTGCGGCATCCGCAGCTTGATCCTGCGGCACAGAGGAGGGTCAGAGCCACCCCCACTGCCGGGCACCAAGATGGCCCGGGAGCGGCTCCTCCTTGAGCCACAAACCACCAGGCTCATCTCTGAAGTTCTAATTTGGGGCAGATTGGCCCCAGTGAAGGGCCAGATTTGAAAGATCCCTAAAATTTGACATTGCTAAAATGTAACTATTCTTCTGTCGAAATTTGTTCTTGAATTAAAACAAAGGGCCATGGATGCTTGGAGATGCTCCAAGGGCTGGAGCTCCTCTGCTCTGGAAACAGGCTGGGAGAGCTGGAGTTTCTCGGGCTCCAGGGAGACCTTAGGGCCCCTTCCAGTGCCTAAATAGGGCTTATAAAAAGGAGGGAGAGGGACTTTTTATGCGGGCAGATAGTTACGGGACAAGGTGGAATGGTATCAAACTGCCAGAGGGCAGGGTTACATGGGATATTGGAAGAAATCCTTCCCTGGGATGGTGGGGAGGCCCTGGCACAGGTTGCCCAGAGAAGCTGTGGCTGCCCCATCCTTAGAAGTGTCCAAGGCCAGGTTGGACGGGGCTTGGAGCAACCTGGGCTAGTGGAAGGTGTCCACCTGAGATGAGCTTTAAAGTCCCTTCCAACCCAAACCATTCTGGGACTCTGTCATTCTATACTCAAATAATATCAATATGTAACTTCTTGCATCAAAACAGAAAGATACAAAAATAAAAAGTGAACTAAGAACATGAGGCTCCAAGATTTTGAAAGCTCCAGGCCACCCTCAAAAATGCTAGTGAATTAAGGTTAAGCATTTCTTTGCCTCCATTTCACCAACCAGGGGGGAAAAATGAAAGAACAAAAAGACACCCAGATGGTATTTGGTCATGGCCACAAAATTTACAGTGCCAGAGGCAATCACTGCTCTCCTCAAGCTGTTTCCAAGACTTGAAAACAAGGTTTCCTCAGCCTCTGTCTGAAGTGGAGGCCCAAAACTCCTCATACCTCTTATTCACCTTCCAGTTAAAGAGGAAAAACCCAGCAGTTTTTATGGAAACTGGCTGGTGTCCTGTTTTCAGCTGAAGCAGATAATCTGCATGGAACAGAGCTCCAATAAACCCCTCCCTTCCTCACAGGAAACAAAGGTGATGCCTTCCCAACACACCTGTGGTGCAGGGCCTGCTCTGGGGTCCCTGTTCTAGGGATATTTTTGTCCACAGAACTGACACTCCCCCTCAGTCAGGGGGCTTGGAACTGGATGGGCTTTAAGGTCCCTTCCAACCCAAACCATTCCATGATGCTGAGCACCAAGGAGGTCCATACCAGTCATCCACCAGAATGAGCTCCCCATCTGACAGGACTTTCTTGGAGGCAAAGAGGAGCAGCTGCAGTGGGCTCACCAAGGTCATGGTTTTGGCAGAGATGGCTCGTGTTCGAATCTGCAGGTGAGAGAGGAAAACAACTCTTGAAATGGAAAATGGATCCTTACCTTCCCCTGGACACTGAAACTGGAGAGTTTTGTGAAAAAAACCCCACCCAACAACACACGAAAAAATCTACGTATAATGTTAGGAGATTACGAGAGCAAGTGCACAAACAAAATTTAATGCCAGGCTGATGTTTGGAGTGTTTCTGTACTGGCTGGTGTAAAAAAACCCATCAAACCCCAACAGCTATTTAGAAATACTCATCTTCTGTGTCTGCAGTTATGAAGCTGGGGTTTAGCAAGAGCCATCTCATGCTTTGCCAGCCTAAAAATGACCAAGGCACAGCTGAATTATCTTCCCACCTTTTGCATTGCTGGGGCTGTGATGAAAAGCTGCTTCAGTAGAGTCCTACTCGTGCAAGTGTGCCAGCCTGCTTTCTCATTTTATAGAAACAAGACCTTAAGCTTGAACTCGAAGTGAGCACTTGGATTTCTGACCTGAGCCAGAGATAACAGCCCTGACTACCCAGCTCCTGCCCCTCACTTTAAAGAGGAACAGAAGAGCAGCACTTTAGATTTCAGCCTCCCACCCTGACAGCTCCTCTCTCCCTCCTTCTTTCACACAGCAGAATCTGTTGTACTTGTTTGTCCTCAGGGAGAAGATCTGCTCCTACCTGGAAGTCACCACACACACTCAAAAGAGAGAAACTTCCAGAATAAAAACTGTGGCAAGGAAACGGCCGGTGCAGAGCCCTGAAGTTCCTGGTGAGACAGAGGATGCCAAGTGCAGCAGCAAATGGACAACCACACCTCAGAGAGGAACTTCCCTTCAGCAGGTACCTCCTGGGCAGGGAGAGAGCTGCACACAAACCCCTCCTGCCCCCCAGCCTCACCCAGCTGCTGCCATAGCCACTGCTCAGCCACTACCTTAGTCACCCCTCGTTTGCCATGTGTATGTTGGTTTAATAAAGCAAAGCTTTTTGAGCTCAAAAGTCTTTCAGTGTTTTCAGGGAAGCTCAATTTAGAGAGATGGTCGAGGGGGATTGAAGGTCTGACCCTCCTGGGATCCTGACACAGAGAGTGAAGAGGGGCAAAGCCTCACCACAGCTCTGAACTACGGATGTGAGAATCCAGATTATCAAGGCAAGATCCCAGCCAGTGCCCAAAGGGTTTAAAATTTCATTTGTTACCAAACATAAAAGCATTGCCTTTGTTTGCTCCTACAAATACGGGTGAGCAGGAGCAGCTGAGCTCATGGAGGCCATCACTGGAGCACAGGAGATCTCACAGGGCTTCTAGAGACATGTAGGTACGTGCTGAGTACACCAGATCCAGGGGATGGAGGAGCACATCCTGGGGACCCTGGGGAAAGCATCCTGGGGTTCTTAAGAGATGCTTGGGAAATGGGAATTGCCCTCGGCAGATGACAAACTACCTTCAGGATGAAACAGGAGCACCCCACTGCCATATTTCATGCCCCTCTTTTCTCCCTGGATTCATAAGTAGCAGAAGTGATAAGGGTAAAAATTCTCTGGTGCCTGATGAGCAAGGAAGAGCTCCCAAAACAAACTCTGAAAGAAGGTAATCGTTTAGATTCCTCTCTGTGATCTGGCTGTTGTCACAAAACTCACAGGAACTTTCTACTGGATGTGGTTGACTTGAAGCTCCTGGGAGGCTGAGTGACACCAGGACCACATAAAGTTCACTTTCTGGAAAACAAACCAACCAACAAACAGCCCCTCCCCAAAAAACAAGCTAAATATTGCACAGTCAGGTTTTTTCCTTATGGTTTCTTTACCAAGAAGAGCCTCTTGAACAATCTGGCAGCACGTGATCAAGAACAAACCCAAAAGCTTTACCTTTTCTCCAAAAACGAAGAAGGGTGATGGATACTTGATGTCCTGGCTGCTGAAAGGGCAGTTGACAGATGATTTGTGGATGAGAGCGTTGTGCCCCTCCGTGGTAAGAATTTTCCTTTTCTCCTTGTGGTAGCAGACGTTGGGGTAGACCCCAAAAGCCAGCAGGGAGATGACAACATCCAGGTTATTATCTGGGCCAGTGTTGTTGAATGGCTGAGTCATCAAACACTCTGTTGGCAGAGAACAGAGGAGTGGCTCAAATCCACAGGACATGGAGGAGAGCACAGCAGAGCTGTTTAGGATCCTGGATCAGAGCAGGGCTGTTTAGGATCCTGGACCAATGCATTTTCTGATTCAGTCCACTGGTAGAGGTGCATCTGCTCCCCAATGACCTCTGTGCTCAGAGCATTTCAGCTCTACATTCAACTTTTAATTTCTTAATGGAGAGCAAAAAGCTGAAAAATACTGCTAACAAGGAGGTATTTTTTTTTCCCAAACTCTTCATAAACAAGGAGAGAGGGGGTTGCCCAGAATGTGCTGTACCACAGTGTGTTTACTGTCATTTGTTCTGGAGACAGAACTTCAGGGGGAGGTCAGAATGGATGCTTTTATTAGTTTATTTGTTACAAACCTCCCCAGAGTCTCTGGGAGCTTGTTTTCAGGTCATCTTGCCCAGAAAGAAAGTTAAGGGTAAATGCAGCAGTGATCCAAGCAGCGTGAGGAGAAAAAAATTAAAGGAATTTAAAAAAAAAAAAAAAAAAAAAAGGAGAGATAAACATCTACTAAATCCAACCAGACTGAGCTCCTCAGCAACATTTGGCCAATTCAGAACCTGGTCAAGTTTAAGAATTTTATTTTATTTTTTCCTAGAAAATGGAATAATTTGGCACACTGCTGCACATCCCTCCTGCAGCAGGAGTCACAGGGAACACAACACTGTTCAGCTCACACAGACTCCCTGCTCAGGCTAAAGGAAAGGAGGGGAGAAGTACAGCACATTCTGGAGATGTAAGAGTGAAGGAGAAAGAAAACCAGGGAGGTAACACTCTAAGGACAGCTGCTTAATAGATTTTCAATCCTGCAGCCCTAACCTCAGCCTTCAAAACCAACCTGTGTTGCACCACAGCCATCACAGCTTCTCTGCTTTAGGAGACAGCACCAAAACTCCAACACAGAGCAGTGTTATGGCAAATCCACTAAACCCTCTGTGCTTGTGTGTTCAACACAGACTATCCTGCTTATTTATTTATCATCTCAGAATGAAAAATGCAAATTCTTAAATCACTGTGTCCAAGTAGAATCACCTTCAGGGAAGCCAGAACTAATAAGTATGTCTTTCAGCTGGACTTTTGCTTCCCAAGTCATTCTAAGAGTGGCCATGCTGAGTCTTTTGTGCTCACAAAACCTCTTCTCTGCTTCTTCACCACCCATTCTGAAAAGCAAACAGAGGGAATTACAAGTCTGGTCAGGGAAGGGGAAAGCTCACACTGTGTTACCCACGACTCCCCCTCAGCAGCTGCGCCAGACAACGTACCTTGCATCGTCCCAGGCCTGGAAGACAGAGAGCAAAGCCACGTGATCCGAGTACCTGGTCCCAGCAAAATTCCTATGGACATAACCCAGGCGTTTGCCCTCATTGATGAAGGGCTCAGGGAAACAGGTGGCAGCAGAGATGGTACAAACAGCATCTCCCACGCTGAAAGGAGCCACAGAAGGGATCAGGGTCATTCAGTTCCTGCTGCAGCACCTGCTGCAGGCTGCTGGTAGCAGTGCAGCTTCTCTGCTACAGACCTCAGTAATCTCGCCCTTATCTACCAGAGTTCTTCACTGAAACACTTCTCTGGAAGTGGATGTTAAATCAGGTCTATCTTCCCTCCCCTCCCCCCATCCCACACACCACCTTCTTTAGGTGAAAAGGACCCTGCAGCCATCACAATGACAAAGCAAAACCTGGGGATTCATTTTAATCCTTACCTCAGTGCCAACTTCCATGTCTCCCCACCTCTAGTTCACGGTTATACTTAAGTGTTTCCAGTCCCACTCTTAATTCATAAATATTCAGGCTCCACTGATCTGTTGCAGTGAACTCTCAGTTTCATAACTACTTCATTCCCTACTCCTCTGCTCCCATGAATATTCAGTCTGCTCTCCCCAGCTGCAGCACTTATTGCTCATCTAGATATATTGTTTTTTCTCTCATACAGTGCATGTCAAGAGGCTCAGGAACTCAGAAAAACAAGAACAAGACACTGAGATGAGTACTCAACTTACTAAAAAATGCAGCCCATGATCATCATCTTGCCCAGACGAGGCTCAATGGGAAGCTTGGCCAGGATTCTTCCAAGAGGTGTCAACTCATCGTTGGAATCCAGGGCATCCAGCTCTGAAAGAAGATGCCTTCTGATCAAAGGGGGTTAACTAGTCCCAGAAAGCCTTAGATAAGAAATGCAGAGTTTCTGTGTGTTTAAATAGAACCCCACCTGTACTTAAGTTTAATGTTGTTTACAATACTGCCAACCTGATTTTCAAAACTGTACTAAGGTCAGATAGATTTTACTTTAGCTTTACAGATGTTTTCCTACCTCCTCCACAGTTAAAATAATCACTATTTAATTCACATACGTGTTTTTCCATTCCTTTTTCAGTTGGTTTCTGTACAAACCACCATTACATTGCTAAACTTTCTTCAAGTCCCTATATTTGATCTAATCACAGCCAACTGTGGAGCCTTCATTGCTGCTGCCAGATCACAGAATTCTCTTCCTCAATGTCCTAGTTAGAACAGCTGGGACCAATTCATCACTGGATGGGTGTAACCCAAAACTGTGTATTCTATAGCCTTCCATGCCATTTCCCAGAAACTGTTATCAATAGAGCATTTACACCCTCTGCCCAGAGCAGCCTGACTCCTCAGGCTATAAACTGGGTGTTAAGAGGCCTGTGAGATAGGAAGATGTTCCTGTCCTCACACCCTTTTATGGAATTCCCCGCTCTGAGGGAAGGACTGAGCATTCCTGCCTGAACTGGAGGATATATAAACTTGGAGTTTTGGAACCTTTTTACCACTCGTGGGATCCGGAGGAAGACTGCAGCTCGTCGCTCTCAACCAGACTGAGACCACCACCCTCAACTGGACTGCAATCACCGCTTCTGACCAGACTGCAACAGCTCTCCCACCAGCAGGTTTCTCCCCTCTCCCTTTACTTTGGACTCAAGCGGGGCCCAAGGAACACCACTTTGTTCATGCCCCAGGGTGCTGGGTCATACATTTGGGTTTTGTGGGTTAAGACCAATTGTTTGTCTGTATAATTGTACTTATTGTATTATTTTATTAAATTGTTATTCTGACTTATAATCTCTCTTTTGAGTTGAGTTCATTTCCCCTGCTGGTTAACTTTTAAACCAGCACACTCAAAAAGAGACCGCCACAAACTCTCTCTTCCACGAGGCTTTACCTGCCTTTTCCCCCTTCCATTACCTACAAATCATCACCTGTATTCATCCTCAAAGCTATCAGGAGTTTTTTTACATTAAAAAAAAAAAAAGCTTTGTAGCCTCAGCAATTAAACAGGAAAGGAAACACATAAAGGACTCCTTAGCCACCATCAAATCCATTTTTTCTTGGCACCTATTGAACCCAAAAGCCTAAAGAATACTCTGAAGAGTAACATCTCACCTTCCTGAAAATGTACTAGCAGTGTACCTGCACTGAAAAATCACAGGTCATCCAGGAGAGGGAGGCACCTGCAGAAACAGCTACTTGGTGTTAGAGCTGAAAACATTTGCCTTTTCCCCTGGCTCTGCACTTCTTATCTACACAGTGAGAAAAGCACTTACTATTTTAGACCAGAAAGTCATTAAACTTGAATACCTATCCCCAGCTCTGTTTTTCATTCTGGTCGCCCCCTTGTATACAATCAAGCAGATATTTCAGTTGTTAAAAATTTTAAGAAGTGCTTATTTACTGACATTTGCAAAGTATGCTGAGGTTTGACATCACTGCTTTATATCTAAAGCATAAATTTAAGGTTCCTCCCTGCCCCATTTTATTCATATTCTAGTTAGTTCCTCGAAAAAAGTGGGGAGACAGCTCAACTCCCACCTCAGTTTCTCCTGGCTTTTTATGCAGATTTATAAACTGGAGATTTAATTACCTGAGAATATCGGATCTTGGGTCAGCAAACTGTACAAAGCAGTAATTATAAAATGAACTAGCAACCTCTCTTTTTCAGTGCTTTTACAGCAGCTTTGTGAATGCCTCAGGCACTGGACTGAGTCTATGCTGCACACAGCAGTGCCACAGCTGGAAAACAGGAAGCTGGAAGCTAACATAAGTTACTGGCGAAACAAAAAAACAAGCCTCGAGTTTGAAGGCTCAAGTTTCTCAAAGGAATGACCCTCCACTTGGGAATTCAAGTATTTCTTCAGCTGCACAAGCCACTGCCACCCACACGGTGCCTCCAGGAAACACCTCGGAGTGTCCCACAGCGTGTGCTGCTCACACAGCCCAGCAGGGGAGGTGCAGCCTTGCTCAGTGAGCAGGGACACGGAAAAGCACTGGGACACAGGGAACACAGCTCCAGGAACAGCCCGGGGGCAGCCCAGGTACCTCTGAGCGTGCGCTCCGCCTCGATCACCGCGTCCAGGGGCGGCGGCTCGATGGCCTTGGCCAGGAACTGCCCGATGCCGCCCAGCCGCAGCAGTTTGATGCTCAGAGCGATCTCGTGCAGTGGCGTCCGGAACATTTCGGGTGTCATGTGAGTCTGCAGTCTGGGATGAGAAGAGAACAAAGAAGGGCACGTTTCACTGAGCACAGGCTTTGATCACCACGAGGGGTCATTGCACCAGCACAAACTACTGCCCTCCAAAGCCCCTGAGCCAACCCACGGCTCTCTCTGTGCTCCTGGAGCCTGGGCCCTTCTACTAGAAAATTCCATGCTTCTCCATTCTCCTCTGGGCTAAATCTGCAC
Source organism: Lepidothrix coronata (assembly GCF_001604755.1). NCBI lineage: Eukaryota > Metazoa > Chordata > Aves > Passeriformes > Pipridae > Lepidothrix > Lepidothrix coronata. Next base: position 269,053 of record NW_016690468.1, read on the forward strand.
TGGGAATGCACATAGGGTGTAGCCCTCACATCCCCACTGCCCGCTGTGGCTTCTACCACAAGCTGACCACACGGAGCCTGCATGGCTGGAGCCCCATTCCCAGCATGGCTGTGTCCAGCCCTATACATCCCTTACCATCATCTCCTCTTCCACTCCTGAGAGACAACCTGCTTGCAGCCCTTTTGTACAAGCACTTCTCTACCTTGTTGGGGGACCATCAACTCCAAACCACCCACTCCTCCTGCACACACTTCTCTGATCACTGAAAAGATTAAGTATTTCTGCTGGATGTTTTCCAAAGGTAATTTTTTGGTAGGAAAAAAGACCTAATGGAAACACACAGAGCTCTCAAGTCTTTAGCATAGTGATCCTTTGTGATCCTTCAGCTTGCTGGTTGAAATATGAAGTCCAGGGAATGACTGCACTCAGCAACAGGCAGCTAAAAAAGGTTTCAAACACCTTGAACAGATATCCAGGTTCAACTGGCACCAGATTTAGACGGTATCTCTCAAAAGATTATCTTCACAAGTCCACAAACCCTTTCCAAGGCACCACGGAACTAGTATATTTTGGGTTTATATTCTTTCAAGGAAGGTAACTTTAAAATCATGAAGTCCCATGATTACTTCAGTAGCCCAAAATCAGGTCCCTGTCAAAAATTGTTAATTAAAATCACTCCACTGTACTCGACAGCAGGTCTAAATAAATTTGAGCAATTCAAGGAGAGCTTTTGATCAACTGATGCTTTCAGAGGTTACAAAAAGTTGAACATCAAAACAGTTATGCTCTAACAGCCAGAGAAAGGGGCACTGGAACTTTCATGAGAGAGATCAAACATAGAGTGTAACAGCTGTGTAGACTTTTCCAATCAGCAAAGAGATTTCCATGGCTCTAGTAACGGAGAAACAGCTTGGCAGAGAGAAGAGGTCAAAAGTTTCAGCTGCAGGGAAGGTGCTAGCGGAGCATGAAGGGGCTTCCTGGCCATGGAAGGGGATGCAGAGAAAAGCAACATCTGCTTTCCCTGCTTTTTGCCACTTCCATGACAGAATTGACTGTTATGTGGAGAGGCCAGGTGCCCTCAATGTTTGCAGGCAGACTAGAGCCTCATCCTCACTACAAAGCTCTTTTCTGCCTTGCCTCAATTCCCAAGCAGTATTATTTTTCCCCTGAGAGGTTCTGTAGGTTGCAGTGAAGCTCTTACTGGTAAAATCATCAGCTACTTATCCACCTCATACTATGGGTGAAAGCATTACGAATAGGTACATTTTTTTAGCCAAAGAACTGCGATATTTCGGTGTGAGCTGACATCACACATCTCTCTGTGCCTTCTGCAGTGATTTCCGCAGTGTGACCAGAGCAGCACACAGCAGTCTGGGGGTATTTTGTCCCTGCAGAGCACGGCCTCACCTCTCAAAGCGAGCTCTGCTGCACAGGTGGAAGCAGAACCCAGACCGCACACGCCCAGCTCTGCCTTTGCGCTGCTCCAGGTTGGTTTTGGATGCCCAGACCGTGGCATAGTTTGTCATGTTGTTGTGAGCTGTGAACAGCTTCACTTTTTGCCTGTTCCGGGGGAAAAAAACACTTAAGATCAGAAGTTCTTCACCTTATGTCCTGCCAAATCAGTTTTTATTTTATTGCTCAAAGTCACATTGCTTAAGAAGCCAGCCACCCTGTCTGAGTAGCTGAGCTTTGGTTAGTTAGGCATGGATCTGGAAGCTAAAGCATCACTCTTTATAAAGCAATGCCCCAAGCCACACACAGAATGATGTTCTCACAACTGCCTCAAAAGCTTAAAATTATCTTAAAATCATGAGCTCCTCGGGTGCACTTTGCTCAGAGAACATGCCCAGCAAGGCAGGATCTGTAGGAGACTACAAAAATCTTCCCTCTTTTCCATCAGACAGACACTGAGGGTTTGTAACACTCATCTGGCAGATGGCATCCATCAAATTGGCGTGGAGACCCATTGACACCTCACATGAATAGTGCCACCATGACCAACCCAGCCCACTGAGATGCCAGCATGGTGTGTCACTGTGCTGACCGGCTGAAGACAATGCTAATTTGTCCTGAGTTAGAGTCCTCACGCTCAGCTCTGGGAGCATGAGAACACAAGGCACCTCTGTGCGCTCCCAGAACGTTTTCTGCATTCCCAGGGGTAGGATTTACAAAACAAAAAGCTGCTTCATGAACTCACTTGCAGGAGTCAATAACAAAGACCACGTCGTTGATGGTAATGCTGGTCTCGGCAATGCTGGTGGATAAAATAATCTGTAAAAACCAGGAATTGCAAAGTGACGTTATTGGTCTGGAATAGCTGAGGATGAACAGCAAAATAAACTACAGAACTTAAATAAAAAATTCAGCAATACATTCCACAAAAGCCCAGAGCTGCACACAGAGAAGGCTCCCTTACTTTAGTCACTCCGGGAGGCACGGGATCAAACACTCGACGTTGTTCTTCCAGAGGAATTTGGGAATGCAGAGGTAAAATCCTGTACTGGTGGCCTCCTACAACAGGAATACAAGAAGGTTGGTAACTACTACTATGTGACTCTCATTTCTTCTTTGCACAACATAAAAATTTCTGCTCATTCACTTCCACAACAAATTAGCTCCCTAAGCCTCTCATCCAACTCCCATCCTCGCACAGCCAATAGTTTCCTTCGGAAAAGATGAAAAATAATAAAACAGTTGCTTATACCAAAGCGTGGGTTCATTTCTAGATGCTTCTGCATTGTATAGATCAAATTCCAGCCAGGCAAGAAAACAAGGACAGCTCCTGGGACATTCAGAGTCTTGATATAAATCAGCAGGGCCTCAATGAGCTCAAAAGAGGTTTCTCTCTCGTTCAGCTGAGCCATGGAGTGCTTTGTTTCGGGGCCATATTCATCACTGCAAATAAGGTTGCAATTGGCCTACCAAAAAAAAAATCATATAAATTAATTCACTCAAACTATAGGGAGTGGCTGGCCAGGCACACAGGAAAATGAGATATGTGGGTAGTTGTCTCTCAAGAAAAACTGGCCATCTTTTAAAAATTTCAAATGACTGGCCTAAACAGAAGTTTCAAATCTACAAATTAAAAGCTACAGAAGTGACAATGTATGTGAGCACTGACAACATCAACTGCAAGCAAAGAAGGGAAAGAATCTAAATTTTCACCCTGAAAAGGTATCACCAAGCTCATGCTTCCCTGTTTCTTCTTCCAAGGTCACCAATCTTTTCATTTTCAAAACCATTTCAGTTCTAGCTTTAAAGAGAAGTAGATTGACAAAACACGAGAACTTTGGCTTCAGTGAAAAAGAAATTCTTCAGTTTAGAAGGGCAATGGGAAAACTAAGTTGTATTGCTGAATCAGAGATTAAAAATAGGAAAGCTGCTACAAGTGTTTTAGTTCAACAATGCCACATGAATTACACTTGAGTCAGAGCCCTAAAACTGGCACTTGTTCAATTTTTCATATGGAAAAAGGTCAAACATACGTCATCATCTTCACCACTTTCTTCATCCTTCTCTTTCTTCTTCTTCTCCTTTGGTGGAGGAACAAACTGAGTCATTTGAATACAATCTTCCAGAAAATAATCTGCAAGGACAGACAGGTGATCAGGACTGACTGCCAGAAACCTGTGTAATAATTCTTCTCATCATCTCTCCAGAGTCTCCTGACGTAACTGGGATGTTTCAGAGTATGAACAAAACAAAAAGTAAAGCAGTTGCTGGAGGTGCAACCAATGGTTTACCTTGGACAGGAAAGGTTCTGCCGTAGACCTCGATGATGGGACAGTTGAAGAAGTATTCACAGAACATACTAGTGTCAATGGTGGCAGACATGAGGACAACCCTGATTTCAGGGTAGGCCTGAATGACATCCCTCAGCACCACCAAAAGGAAGTCAGTCTACACACAAGGAGAATAAAAGAGTCATTAACTTGCTACTCATAAAAAACAATATCTTCCCAAGAGACCAGAAGGAACTACACAGACATACACATTTACTGAACAGGAGTTTTACTAGACAAGAGAAGTAACAAGTAGTATAAAAACATTCTGTAACCAGAAACTGTTCTCAGTGCCTTATTTTGAAATTACTGCAATTCCTGGGGTAAGTGAATTTTAGGATTTCCAGTGTAAAGAAGGTAGTCTAAAAGTAGTCTGCTTCCTTCCTAACAATACATTACAACCTCAGGTCTTTATAGACTTGGTTTACACATAAAGTAGCTACAGTTCATAAATAAATAAAAATGTGCAGGTGTATGTGAAGTTTATAGTTCTGTTTAAACATGACATTTATTTAGTTTTGCCATGCAGTTAGGCAGGCCCTTTGTTCCAAAGGTATAATTCCTATCTCAGGCAAAATTTCAAAACTTGTATTTTACATCATTAACATAAAATTAATTGATGAAGAGAAAAATGTGCATTGCAATTCCACCCAAAGGAGACCCCAAATTCTGTCCAAACAAGCTTAAATATCCTGTCAGAACTTTGTGCTTGCTCTCACTCTCATTGTGGCAAGGCTGAAAATGATACAGAATAATCAAGGGGACAGAAAATGTTTCCCATTTCTTAAATAACATTCAATCCCTCCCCTACTTCTACTGCAGGGTCTGTAAAATATCACCAGTAATACAACACTGTCAGTAGGAACAGAACTGCAGAGTAACAGTGCAATTTAGTGTGCTCTCCTGTTTGGACAAGATGTGCTTGTGCCGTGGTGTTCTGTTCTCCAGAGGGGACCAGGACACTGGAGATGCTAACAGGCAAAAAGAGGGCAGCAAGGAAGCACAAGTCCTTGCTCTGCTAATCAGGTAAGGAGTAATTAAGAGCTTCTAAAAACATTATTGAGGATGGAAAACTGACATATATGTCCCTTAGTAAGACACAGTTTGCTCTCACATGTTGGCTACTACACACAAACACATCCACAAGTTAAACAGTAGCACAGAGAGATCAGGACTGCAGTCAGCAGCTCACTCACATTAATGTCTCTCTCATGGATCTCATCAACAATAACATGGCTAATGCCACGGATCCCAGTCTCCACCTTTCTCAGAAGCACACCTGAAAAAGCCACATCAGGTAAATGTTCCTGTAACAGAGCAATCTTCCCCCTCTCAGCCCCTGGTTTAAAAACCAGGAAGTGTGCAGGCTGCCCAGCCCCTTTTCCAACCCATCTCTAATTGCCAGGCCTTCATCTGTACAAGTGACAGCAAGGGCATGAAGCATTACCACCTGAAAGACTCTTTCACCCTTCCCACCCAGTGCTGCCTCCCCTTCTGTCTTTTAAGGACAATCATATGGCAATTTTACCTCTTCATGGGATAATTTCTGTGTGCTATCAGACCTGTATTACCAGACTTCTGAATAACAGCCTTAATTTTTCTCTGCACGACAGCACATCAGCAAACTTGTACCCAGAAAAACCCTTTTCAATCTCTGAAACAGGCTTCCTACAAATTTTAACCGAACCACACCCCTGCTTTTGCTGCTAACTCAGAGTGTGGACCCATAAGGAATGAGCTGCAGAGGTAGCAAAGCAGTACAGACCCACGGTGCAGAACATGATGCTGGCGTGGGGCCGAGGCAGCACGGACTCGAAGCGCACGCTGTACCCGCAGCTCTGCCCCGGCTCCTCTCCCCGCTCGTAGGACACGCGCTCTGCCACCGACACCGCGCTGATCCGCCGGGGCTGGGGGGGAAAGGGTGCCCTGACTTAATGATCAGCTTACAGAACTTTATCACAACAGCACTGAAAGCAAGAAAGTAAATCAGAAGTGCTACAGGTGTCCTGCCCTCAGATTTCTTCACGCAGTAATCATTAAACGCCAGTGTGTGTAACGACATGTTTTTTTCTTCTGAAATGGTTAATTCTACATATGAAATCACAGAGCAGGGATATGAGGATACATGGGAACTACCAGCTGGCATTTGCCAAATCTTTTCCCCTCAGCCTGACGAAAAGTTTTCGCCCGGGAAAGGTACAAGTCAGATTATCCAAATTGAAGATCTGTGAAAGAATAAGACTCCAAATGAAGACATACATAGTGCTGAGGTTTCTCCTACTTGTATTACTGAGGAGAAACCTTTATGAACGATGTCCTGCAATGATAATCAGGTTCCTCAGCACATCCTTCAACCATTTAAGGCCGGGCTGGACAGGGCTTGGAGCAACCTGGGATAGTGGAAGGTGTCCCGGCCCATGGCAGAGGTTGGAATGAGATGAGTTTTACGATCCCTTCCCACCCAGAGCATCCTGTGATTCTGTCCTAACTGACCTGTGATTTCTCATATCCACCCCAGAAGTGCACTGGTCACTCATCCCCACCTGCGTCACCACGATGTTGCACTCGGCAGCCCGGCCGGTTCTGATGTGTTCATCCAGGATGTACTGGGGCACCTGGGTGGTTTTGCCACAACCAGTGGCACCACGGATGACAACAACAGAGTTCTGACGGACTGTATCCAGAATTTCACTCTCAAAATTCTTCACAGGTAAGGCCTCTCTCTCTTCTTGGATCTGGAAAAAAAACCCCAGCACATTTCCAAAACCTCCAGAAATCAACCTGTTCTGCTCCACATCCATACCCTGCCTCCCTTTTCTACACTTTTCCCTTATACAAAGGAAAAACTTTGGAAGAACAGATAACAGTTTGTATTTTTTCCTGACACAGCACAACACATCCCCACACCCCTCCCAGTGGAACATCCAGTCCTTCTGAAAACGTGTATTTCTGCTGAAATCCAGCCTTACACGCTTTGTAAACATTATGTTCAACCCCTTCTGGAAGAAAAAGGGACTAGTGCAAGCACAGTATGTCACAGGAAGCACACTTACCCTCTGTAATTCCTGATCCTGCTCCAGACGGTACATGAAATCACTTTTCAGATCCATGCTTATTTGCTCTGGAGTGAGCTGCAAGTACAAGACATTGTTTGGAGGCTTTTTGACTCCTTATCTACATCCTAACTTCAATATCAAATCAGGCACTCCAACATAATCATCCCAAATGTCATCATTTCCTACATAACTCCCTGAAATCAGTTACATCGATGAGCTATTTAATGTCATTCATTCCAGCATATTAAAATTAAATGTTCATCCTCAAAGAAGTTTCTCAAAAAGATCCAAAACACTTGAAAAGAACAATTGCTTAAATTGAAACACTTTAACTGCTTGAAAAACACACTCTAGTCAGCAGGAAGCCAATGAGATGATCATTCAGACAGGAGTTTTTAATGTAAGGAATGAACTAATGTAAGCACAAAACCACCCACAGAACAGCAGCTGAAAAGGGAGAAGTGAACAGAGAAGGAAATTCATCAGGCAACTCCTGTATTTCAACTACCAAAGAATTGCAAAGAAACTCAAATTTGTTACCAAAGGGCAAACTGCTTTTGCTGCAAATAAGTTTGTGCACCACGACTAGCACTGATGAGATTTGAAGTCAGCTCAATTTGCAATGTCCGCACATATCCTGCTTATGTGTTTAAAACAACACCCAAATCTACATCAGCTCCGTATTTTTTAAAAGTCAATACATAATGATCAATGTTAAATTGATGTCATTTATCAAGTGAAAGAAAGTATTAAATTACTGGTTTGGCCATACACACTCTGATTCTCTGTTGTAGGAAACTCAAGTTCTTGCCCTGAGAGTCTTTTCTTACCAGGTTATACCAGCCAGACCAAATTACCCTCCGAATTTGACAACCCAGTAATTTTCCCCTTCTCCCTCATTCTACCATGCCACATTGTTGCTTTACATTTGTTCCGTGCTGAATGGGACTAGAAATGACAAAAAATAGGAAATTTGGCTGATTGTGTAATGACACTTGGCATGGAGCAGTTTCTTCTCCCAGAAAAAAGTCCTAGCATGGAAATATGGGAAAGAGAAGCTAAGGAGTTATAAATGAGATGTCCGTGATCTTACCTTGTAATTTCAATTATAAGCTTTGTATGGGCTGCAGAGTGGGAAGTAAAAAGTGAAACAAAGCAGAAAATTGGGACACTCAAGACACTGCTGCTCAATACCTAGTGAAACACAAAGTAAACACAAAGAATTCCCTGCCTCCAGGTCAAAAAGGGAAGAAATTTTATCAGTGGACTGTTTTCTCCTTTGGAATAGCTTATACTTTAAATCCTGGGGGGAAAAGCATTTAAAAGTTCTGGAAGTACAGGGAAAACAATCAACAAATCAATTTTTTAAGTTAACCTTACATTTGCCAGAGGACCCTCATCAATATTGCAGCCAGTCCAAGGGTTCCAGTTGGAATGAGGTGGTGACCAGGGAACAACTCCTGTGTGACTTTGTCTCTGTGATGGTTCGAATTGGGCCAACTTTCTGACGTTGATCAGAACTGGATTACTGGGATCTTCAGGCTATAATTCCAAAAGCAGAGAGGGCAAAGAGAGGTGAATGCTTTAAACGAGCAGGTGTGATGTTACACACTGGAGTATCTCAGCCACACACTCACCGAAGGCACAATCTCCAGGGACAGCTCCCGGACAGTCTTTTGCAGCTGATTTTCTAAGTCAGGAGACAGTGACACCTCATAGGGTTCCAGCTAGGAAATATTGAAAAACTACACATCAATATACACAAAAAGACAGACTGTGGGAGCCAGAACTGTGGGCTGAACCATCAAACAGGGCCAAAGAGTATCATCAGTTCAAAATTCATATTCTTGAAATGTTTTGGTGACTTTTCATCAAATAAGAAACTGTAGATTATTTTTAAATATTCGAATTTCATTTCGGAGGAACACATTCTCAAAGTTGCTACCAAACACCTAAATAATACATATTATTTGGTGTGTGCATATATATAGAGAGAGAGAAATTTGAATACTCAGCAAATGCTCATGTGTCAGAGAATGAATCCAAACAGCTGCGCATAAACAGAAATACTTAAACTTGTAGAAACATTTTACTGAAAAAAGCGTTTGTTACAAATACTTTTTCATTTAAAATTAGTTACTGCTCCATTCGCATACCCATGGAGTTATATTTCTGATCCAAATCACTGGCCAGAACAGAAACAGCTGCTAAACTAAAGAAACAAAATCAATAACTTGTAAGATGTTAAAATATGGAGAGCAGACTCTAACTCACTCGTGTTTATGGCAGTGCTTCTGTGTCATGAAAGGAAAGCAGTAATTCCGGCCCCTCCTCCCAAACTCACCGACTCTCCTTTCTTCTTTGTCTGCCCAGAGTAAGGCTCGATGACCCCGAGGTGGTAGAGCTGCCTGACCAGGGAGAGGGCACAGGACTGTGCTGCCAGCTTTTTGTTGGACCCGTGCTCGCGGCTGAAGATCCCTGTGGCACACAGAAGTCAGAGCTGCAGGAGCCCATCAGTCACACAGTTTCCACAGAAGATACTACTCTGAAACAAACTCTCTGATTGTACACACAGGGAAGTTTCAAATCTTCATAAATCCAGAGTTTCAACCTAAAATCCAACAGCCCCCTCCAGCAGCTGCCTCACACTGGCTGTGTGATGTTACTTACTGACAAGTCCCGTGAAGTCTTCCCGCACTCAGTGTGCATGATTATCCAATACCATCCAGCAGCATCACACAGAGGATCCCTCACCTCTGGAAGTGGCTCCAACACGTAACTATGATAAAGTCTGTACCCATAAACATTCCTCCGTACCAACACCTTCCTCTTGGTAAGTTAAAAACTAAATAGGAACACTTACTTCTGTCCAGCTGCTTCACATAAATGGTCATTTCTGCGTTAAAGCTCCTGCAAGAGAAACAACACAAAGGTACAATTACCAGTAGCTGACACTGCAAACATATTCACTCTTTCCAATATTTCTAGGCAAAGACACCTCTGTCCTCAGTTAGAAATTGTCAACTCATCAGTGACCAAGGTAAAATATTACTGCTTTTAGTCCCTTTAACCCCAAATTAGTCTGTAACACACCTGTCATCAACAGAACCAGTAGATTTGATAAGAAGAATCCTGCAAATGCCACTGTTCAGCATTGAAATTTAAAGCCTTATTATTAGGAAATATGTTCTGAGCTGTCCAAGTTTAAGGAAACAATTATAAAGCAGGTAGGACATTAATGTAACATTAATGTGCACCCTACTGTACCATTAACTGTATCCCACATTAGTGATTAGATGATCTAATCACACGATTATTAGATTAGATCTAATCACTAATCACACTAGTGATTAGATACTAGTATAACACTAGTAACTCACTAGTAACCTGTGTTTCACAACTCAGATGCACCATTTGATACAGCTACTCTGCTTTTTACCACATGATTGGCCAGCCCAGAGCACAGCCAAAACCAAACCAGGTCATTCAGTCACAGACCACTGAACTTATCTGCACAGGAGGAGACAGAATACTTGAATTTGCATGAATTTCCATTCCCTTATTGCCATAATCTGGGAACAGCAGAGCAACTTGTTACTGAGCAACTTACTGAGCAACTTGTTACTCGAGTAACAGAGTTCCTCGAGGTAACACTGCGTAGCAAACCTAATAGTTTGCTTAGTAGGCATGGGACCAGTTTGTTTAAAGGTCAACTGGTATACTGATCACAGAATCATAGGATCATGGAATAGTTTGGGTGGGATGAGACCTTAAAGCTCATCCAGTCCCACCCCCTGCCATGGGCAGGACACCTTCCACTAGCCCAGGTTGCTCCAAGCCCCGTCCAACCTGGCCTTGGACACTTCCAGGGATCCAGGGGCAGCCACAGCTTCTCTGGGCAACCTGTGCCAGGGCCTCACCAGTCTCTGAGTAAAGAATTTAGGCTTAAAGAGAAACATAATCTTCAACAGAGGGGGATGGAAACCAGATTCGCGTTTTTAAGAACCCCAGACCTAAGCCTGTGTTTGCCAGATGAAAAATTAAAGCCAAATTCTTGTGAGACAGGATTTAACCTGGCAAATGTGACTCAAGACATGGAACTGGGCTTTATTAGACTGAGATCCTCTTTGGAAACTAGGCCTTGGCACTTGCCCAGCTGCAGGCAGAGCCTTGCACCCGTGTCCTTCATTTCTTGCTGCAAACAAACAATAAGAAAGGTTAAGTGAGTGTTTTAAATTTCAGGTTAGAGCTCCTTCCTGTGCTACCAGCGAACTGACCTTCAGGCACAGTGGCTTCAGGGGTCGAAGGCCACTGGCTCTCAGGGACACAACGGCCACCTAAGACACCGATGACAGTATGTTTCTCAGCCAGGCCTACAGTCAGCATTCAATCTCATTCTCCTCCACCTGAGGGGAGAACAGCAACACCAGAAATCAGTTTGCAGCAGAGTCCCACATGATTCCCTAGTCCAGCCGTGTGAGCGTGCACAGATCTGTGGTGTCGCTCTCCAGCAGGAACAGGAGGAGGCGAAGGCATCCCATGCTTCTGCTGGAATCCCAACATGGAGGAGCCACATCCCACCCCTTAATGTTGAGTTCTTGCTTTGTGTTTTAGGAGAGCCATGTTTAGATTTACAACACATACCCTCCTGACATTATTAAAGTTTCTGAATCCAAATTTCCCAGTTATTACTAAGTTCTTAGACCATGAATGTGATTAATTGACCACAAATGTCTGAGAGCAAGGCTGACAGATCTGTTATAATTCTTTTATAATTAATATCTCTGATCATTACTCAAAAAGCCCAAAAATGGACTGGCAGGATGCATGGCAACTGGTATTTCTTAAATAAAACCCCTACCTAAGCTATATAACCATCCTCAAAACTCCAAAACATCTGAAGTTATCCCCCTCCTGTTGCACACACCCAAAAGGATTGACTCCAACAGTTTGCTCTCTCTTAACAAGACCTAAAACACATTAGGATTGTTAATTAGATGTTACAGCAGGTAGTGAATTCCCCCTTCTGCCATTCCATCCAGGGAAACTCACAAAACCTTCCCTGGATAAACAGTAAACAGGAAACTCTGAAATGCCCTCTGGAAGAACAAGAGCCAGGCTGAGAAACATACTGTCATCTGTAGTCATCTCATTCTGCTCCAGACTATCTACATTAAAATACACGGGCTTTCATGCCTTTACCTGCACAACGTGCAACAAAACGAGCTGCACAAAAATTCCCTAAGCTACAGGAGAAAAGAAACGCTCAGAAACTAAGCCTACAACAAGCATATTTTAAATTCCTAGCACTGCACAAACTAACTTTTTGTCACTCACATTTAAGGGAAAGACATGGCCTTGCCTGAGAGACATAAATGGAGATGAAGTGACTTGAAGACAAGTTTTAAATGAGAATTTACAGCTTTCTGCACCGATACAAACATTTTAGATATTCTAAATGCTTGGGAGTCTCAACAAAAGAATACCAGAAGTCCTGCAAGTGAGACTCTCATGAAAGGCTGTAAAAAGAAAATTCTCTTGTCTTTCTAAAAACATCAACTCTCATAGAACACAAATTTATACAATGCAAAAAACCCAACCTCGGACCCAGCCAGGAGAATCCAGCAGCAGCAGCGTGCCATTGTTTCTGGCCACAAAGCATCACCATATTTCACCAGAAATACAATGTCCTGAAGTTTTGATGATTTGTAGAGACTGTTTCCAGGGGTAAAGTAATAAAACCCATCAATTCTTTATGCACAATCTGCTATGAGTTATTTCCATTTGGGGAAACACATGCAAATTCTCTGATGGAATGGGCTGAAAGTCAAGAAAGAGTAATATCCAGCTGGTCTCAAGTGAAACCCTCAAAACTCCTTTGGGAAAATTCTGCCAAACTAATTTTTCCAGTAGAAGATTCCAGTGTCAAAAACGTTAACTGTAATACAAAGAGAAATAAAATGTCCTTAAAGCACATTTCTACATAAGCAAATTTAGGGATGTTTTGGTCCTGGCTAAGAACACTGTGGAGCACTAAAAATAAGTGTGAACAGCCACTGTCACCAAACCCTTTGCACACAGACAGTGACTAAAACTACCAAACCTGTTGTGATCAGGCCCCATTTCAGTGTATTTATATTCTTCCTGGATCTTCTCCTTTTGGAAAAACTGGTTCAGACGTGCCTTGGCATTTTCCAAGGTCCAACCCCCATGAAGGTCAGCATTTAAGTCCACTTCTGACTCTGAGGTCTAATACAGAAAAGAAGAATATCATTTACTAGTTTTAAACATTCTTACAACAAGTCTTTCAAATAACTCACCCAGATTCTATAAAATAATTGAGGCATTACAGAAAATGCTAGAGAGTCCTCAGTAATTCCTTATTTTCACAACAAAATGTCTGTACAAACACTTGGATGTTCACAGTATCCAGAGTGATTTATCTTGTTCCTAGCTTAAGCAAATTACCTTTGTTAAAAGCCAGTGAGTAAATCTGCAGCTTAAGCTAAAATCAACAGCAAAATATCAAATGAAAACTCCAAGTTTGATTACAAATGCAAATAACAAATTAAAGGGGGTGAAATAGATACCTGTTTAAGAATTAAAGGAGAATTCCATAGTACGACTTACCTCCTGACCTTCTTGCTCCTCTTTCCTTGAATAATAATCTTGCAAATTCGCACCCTGATCCCACTGAGCTCCACGACTGCCACAGTTTCCAGGTGCTGCACCTGGGCCATTGCCTATCACGTGGACAAAACCAAAAATAAAATAACCCCCCCAAAACATATTCTCAGCAATGGAGAGGCATTTCCTGGCAATCTCATAGGCCATGACCAGTCCCTCAGACCTCACAGTCATTCACACCTCTGTCCCAAAACTATGTCTCCTGTCTGCAGAGTATTTGGGAGAAAAATCACCACCCAAATACATCCAAATACACACAAATTACAGTTTTCAGCCTTACCTACTTCACCTTTTAAAAGCAAATGTGGAGGAAGGGGTCCTCCCAGAGCTGAACTGGAACCAGTGACATCTCTAGCTGCTTCCTGTGCTCCATCGGGGGTGTCACCTGGGGCTGGCTAGAGAAGGGAAGGAAGGAAAACCTCACCACACTGGTACAGAATAAGTCTTATTGTTCAGCTCAAAACTGGTCAGGCAGTTTAAAGAGCTCAGGCAACATTACACAATAGTTATCCCCAGTAAATATGCAATAGTTACTACCCAGTAGCAACCGCAATAGTAACACCCTTTAAAAACTGAAAGGAACACAACTACAGGTGTTTGAACACTGAATTGCCGTGAACTGGCACATCTAAACCTAAATATCAGTTCTGTTCCCACTCTGGGTTTCACCCGGGCTAAAGAGGCAAGAAAGCTGAGAAAACAGAATTATTGTCTTCCTTCCCAACAGATAACACATAACTTCATGCTTTATTTACTTTATTTTTTTCTCTAAAATTGTTGCAATGACAGAGTTACCCTCCTCCTCAGCCTTTATGTGCTAGTCATTGCTGATGGTTCATACAACATCATAAAAAGCAGAGATCCTGTCACATACCTGAGGAGCTGTGGCTACAAGCAGTTATGGTTTAAAAAATGTCAAATTTTCAATGTCTGGTTTGAGGTATTTGTGATTATTATTTTTTTGTTGTAATTTTTTTTAAGTACACAGGATTGTGCATATATATATATTATAATATGTATCTAAAACAATTCCCAGTGTCAGGTGTGAGTACTCAGCACTTTTAAAGTCAGGCTGCACCTCACAGGGACTCTGAGTTCTTTCCAGCCTCATCAGCTTTGCAGCTTAACACGCATGGACCCAGATCATCCCACAACATTCAGTTGGACTCGATGGTCTTAAGGATCTTTTCTACCCTGATATTCTGCATGTATCCCAGCTTTCCAGCACTGCAAGCACAAGTCCCTCACACTCAATCCTCATCGTTGTACAGGGGACTGAACTCCTGAGTGAAACACAACTGGGAGCATCCCACTGCCAAGAAAGGTCAGGCTTTGGCAAGGAGAAAGAGCAGCTTACTCCAAAAGCAGGGACTTCATCCTTCTTCATCTCGTTCACCCGCACCAGGTAGTTGATGAAGTCTCGGGCAGCGTTGCTCTGTGCGTCCTTCTTGTTGGTGGAGTTGCCCATGCCCACGTAGTTGAACCCTTCCACTCGGACCTGAAGGGAACAACACACAGCTGGGTGGGTGAGAGGGGCCTGCAAACCAGCAGCACTGGCTGAAACACCAAAGTCTGCTTGCTCATAAATACAGCAGAAATAATGTCGCTAAGTGTTGTTATGTATCACTAGACATAGCCATATATTTCTGCAGGGTTTGACTGTATTCTTTGTGCCTACTAAAGAGACTCTCACTCTCTCTGAAAACTTCCATTCTCAGAGCACAAGTGCTTCCAAAAACCTTGTGGAAAAAGATGAATCAATGTAGGAAGGGATCCTGGCAACACACAGCAGCAAACCCTGCCCAGGATCACCTTCTTCAACCATAATCCCAAACCCTTGGACAACTAGGACAGGAGTGAGCCAGTGTTCCTTCAAGCTTAGCTTCACATTCTTGCAGATAAAAACATGTGATTAATTTGTGATTTTTTTACTTTAGAGCAGCAATTCTATGTCCTGGACAATGATACCTCCAACCAACCAATAACTGCACTGGATTCACAGCCAGACTGTGGAAATCAGCAAGAAAGAATGTTTTCATGAGACTGATCCTTCCACCTGTTAAGTTTCCATGGATGCTCACAGGGCATCAACATACAAAAACCAGAACAAGAATATACGTATATTGTATAATATAGAATACATATATTAGTTTCTATATATTAGTTTTCACAAGAGCATGGAGAGACAGGCAAGAGGGAATGGATTTAAACTGACAGCGAGTAGGTTTAGCTGGGATATTGGGAAGGAATTCTTGGCTGGGAGGGTGGTGAGGCCCTGGCACAGGTTGCCCAGAGAAGCTGTGGCTGCCCCATCCCTGAAGTGTCTAAGGCCAGGTTGGACGGGCCTTGGAGCAACCTGGGCTAGTGGAAGGTGTCCCTGTCCATGGCAGGGGGTGGGACTGGATGGGCTTTATGGTCCCTTCCCACCCAAACCATTCTGGGATTCTGTTAATCTAACTGCACATAAACCCACTCCATCTGAGTAATGCTCAATCTCAGTTAAAACACCTTGAAAACTGGTTTAATATCACTGTGCTTCTCAGTTTTGGTATTGACAGGGAAGACAAACAGGAAGGAAGGGTAAAATGACAAATTCAAGGTGTTTAGTGTAAATCCATGGCCCAGCTCAGAAACTGACCCATCCTGCACACTCACTGCCAGCTCGTCCTCAGAGCCAGCCTGAACTCACAGCTCCCACATCCACACTATCCGGAGCCAGGAGCAGAGTACTGTTACAGCCTAGCCTAGGAGCCACTCCAGCAGGAATTCTTTGGTACGTTTCATCTCAAGTTCAACCGCAGGCCAAACCTCTCTGCAAAGGTGACACACAGCTATTTTAAGTGCAAGAAGGACCACACACACGGCGTGCAGACACTCATCACCCTTAAGAAAACCGATTCCTTTTCCCTGTAGCAGCATCCTTCCGGCTGCTTCCCTCCTGCCCCTCCCCTCACACCACGCACACGAAGCCGGGACTGTGAGCCCTCCCTGAGCCCTCGGCTCCCAGTGAACCCCCTCCGGGCCGGGCAGGACCCCCGACCACCCTGGCAGAGCCCCCAGATCCCCGGCAGCGACCCCAGGCCCCCTGCTCTGGCCCCAGGTTCGCTCTGGCAAAGCCCCAAGCCTGCACCGGCAGGGTCCCCAGGTCCCTGTCACAGACTCCAGACCCCAGCAGGGTCCCGGGTTCCCCGGCAGAGCCCCCACATTGGCAGAGCCCAGACCCCCGTCACGGCCCCCAGACCCTCGGCAGGGTCCCCTGTCACCTGCCCCCCGGCAACATCCCCAGACCCCCGGCACAGCTCCAGGTCCTTCCCGGCAGCGAGCCCAGACCCCCGGCACGGCCCCCAAGCCCCCGACAACACCCCCAGGACACAGGCAGGGACCCCAGACCCCCGGCGGGGCCTCCCAGACCCTCGGAAGGACACCGGACCCGCTCGGAGCCCCCAGATGCCCGTCACGGACCCTACCCCCCGGCAGGACCACAGAGACCCCTCAGGGTCCCCGCACAGCCCTTGTGGCCCGAACCCGGCGGGGCAGGCCCGCACCTCGCACAGGAAGGTCTGGCGGCCGCGGCCGCCGGCGGCGCGGATCTCGTAGGCCGGCATGACCCTCCGCCTGCCGCACCAGGCGTACAGGTAGTTCTTCACGTCCCCCATGGCCGGGCGGGCCGGGGCTCCGTGAGGGTCCGGGGGGCTCCCTGAGGCTCCGGGGCACACCGCCCGGCAGCGGCAGCGCCTGGGCGGGCCCGGCGGGACGGCGGCCGGGAAGGGCCCGGCGGGGCGGGCACAGCCCCGCCCCTCAGCGGGGAACGGCTGTCCGTGAGGGGCAGAGCCGGGAACAGCGCCCGGGGAGCGCCAGAAGCCTCCCTCGCTGGAGACATCCCAAACCCACCTGATCCAGCTGACCCTGCCCTGGCAGGGGGGTTGGACTGGGTGATCTCCAGAAGTCCCTTCCAACCCTAACAGTTCTGGGATTCCATGGAGATGCTCCGAGGGCTGGAGCCCCTCTGCTCTGGAACCAGGCTGGGAATGCTAGGGGAATTCACCTGGAGAAGAGAAGGCTCCAGGGAGACTTTAGAGCCCCTTCCAGGGCCTAAAGGGGCTCCAGGAGAGCTGGAGAGGGACGTGGGACAAGGGATGGAGGGACAGAACACAGGGAATGGCTTCCCACTGCCACAGGTCAGGGTTAGATGGGATATTGGAAAGGAATTGTTCCCTGTGAGGGTGGGCAGGCCCTGGCACAGGTTGCCCAGAGAAGCTGTGGCTGCCCCTGGATCCCCGGAAGTGTCCAAGGTCAGGTTGGACAGGGCTTGGTGGAAGGACAGTGGAAGGTGTCCCTGCCCATGGCAGAGGGTGGGACTGGATGGGCTTTATGGTCCCTTCCCACCCAAACCATTCTGTGATTCTGATTCTCTGACTTCCTAACCTGCCAGACAGCATTCTGCACTGGGATATAGAGATGCACAGCTCAGTTGTGGCTTTGTTCCTGACATAAGGAAAACAAATGGAGAAATAGCTGCTTCTTAGAAAGCCAAAGCTTGCTATTGCAAAAGGGATGTTTTTTTAATTTTGCATTAAGGTGTATGAACACAAAGAGATCAGACAAAAGCAGGATTTTACATGCACAGACAGTATCCCAGTGACTCTGACAAACAGATACCAGTCTGAGCAATCTGACGGTGCCATACTGTTGTTTAAACACAGTGTAGTGCTCATGGAGAAGACAAAACATCATCCAGCTGGAGGGAGGGTGGAGCCAGATCTTCCTCCTTTCTAGGCAAAAGGAGTCAGCCCCTCCAACTGAGGAAAATTTGCTATTTTTTTTATTAAAAGGTACCAGCTAGACCTGGAATGTGCAGAGCTCCAGAGGAACAGTGTAAAGTGTTGGGCCACATGTGCCCCAGCAAAGCCAGCCCCAGCAGGAAGGCACTTGGGCACTTTGCCAATTCCCGGAAAGAAATCCCAGCCCAGCATGTGGGGAATGTGCCACATGGCAGAGAATCCCAGCAAAGGAACCTCCAGATCCACGTGGAAGTGAACAGATGTGGCACTTGGGGATGTGGCTCAGGGTTGGACCCAGGAGTGTCAGGTTAATGGTTGGACTAGATTTTAGAGGTCTTTTCCAACCTCAGTGATTCCCAGATTCTGTGTGATCAGTTACCATCAGGCCACACAATGCTGTCCAGCTTGGCTTTGGCCTTGGCAATGAACTCCTCAGAGGCACCAAGGAGCGGAAGCCGTGGAGGTCCCATGGGAATGCCAGAAACAAAAGTCATTACAGCTTTAGTCTGTGCAACACCAAAACCTGGGCAGATAAAAGCAAAATCAGGGCATTTGCAGACCACCTTGCTTAAAGCAGCCTTGACACAGGTGCCAAAAAAAGCAGCAGCATGGATTTCCTGGGTAATCCAGCATCAACCAGGCTTCAAGTATTTCTTGGAAGCAAGAACAGCGTAACTAAGAAGAGGGAGCTGTGCTTGCAGACAGGAAAGGCATTACAGTAAAAATTACACCTGCTCACTACATTTATTTATATATAGGCAGCCCCAGTGCAGATTCTTGCAAAGGCAAACCCTGGGAGTAGTAACATCCTGCTCCTTGTCCATAGCTCTGGAAATTCAGTATTTGCCTCCTTATCTATAAGGCTAAAAAATAATGCAATTCCTCTGACTTTGAACCCAAGAAATAAGATCAAGCACTAAAGCTCAGCTACATTAAGCAGGGTTTGCATATCCCAGCAAACGCACAGTGAACACTTCATTAAGTATCTGATTTAATTTAATTTGAACATTTCATGTCTGATTCAGTCTCCCTACACGACTCTGACTTGGTTGGTTTTAATTGCTTTTTGTATTTAATCTTGATTTTGTTTCTAAAAATCATTCAATTTTAAAATGTTTTGGCCTTGTACAGCCTTCAACAAAGTTCCTCTTAAATTACAGCAAGGCAGGAGAGAGAAGTATCAGAGCTGTTTTCCTCCTTGGGCACCACTGTCTCAGAAAAATGACTGTAGAAATAAAGAAATGAGCTTTTGGAGACAGAAGGAAAAAAAAAACCTAACAAAAAAACAACCCACAGAAAGAGTCAGGGTAAGAAAAAGGGTAAATCACAGAGTCCTAGCTTTAAATCTGTGAGATTTCACAGCAGAAGGAAGGAAGGGAGAGTGGAATCAGTCAGGGATGCTTGGTCAGCTCCCTTTGCCCAGCTTCAGCTGCTGCTAAGTTGGGAAACAGCAGATGCAACAGTTTTTCACTGTGAAATCTTTCAGGAAGGAAGTTCCAAGAGTGCAGCAACATGAGAGTTTCAGGAGCACCAAGTCCACATTTTTAGACATAACGAGTGAAACGGGCAGTGATTACCCAGTTTACTTACCCAGTTTGATGACAAAGTTGAGAAACTCCCCAGTGAGAAACTAGAAAAGACCAACAGTAGTTTATTAACACCTTCAAGTTTGAAGGTGTAAAAGCATCTAGAGATATTATGATATCTATATTTTATACAACTGTAGCCCAGCTTTGAGAAAAGCCCTTGGCCACTGGGCCAGTCTATGGGAAATACTAATTGAATTCCATTGGAATAGGGGAGGGATGCCTCAAATGTCCCATAAAAACATTGGGTACAGATTGTGCACTGATGGCTCAGAACTCCCCATAAATCTCCAAGCTGCCCAAGACCAAGAGGGGTGAAGGCAGAGCTGTTTAGGACAGCTTTCTGCCCTACATCATGGCTACCCCCAGAATATTCCTAGTCAAGGGGCTTGCTCCCCACGGGTTTGTTCAAGGAAAAAGACTCACCTGCATGGATGAGATTAGAGAGTTGAAGGGTAAGTGAGGCAGATCTTAGATAAAAGTTAGTAAGGACTGGTCAAAAAGCTGAGCAGGGATGAGTAACAAGCAGGGGGGACGGAGCTGGAAGAATTTTCCTTTAATAAAGCTACCTCAGGGTATGGATGACAAACCCAGATGGAAAACTGTAGGGAATTGGCTATAGAACACGGTTTGCCTAGGCCGTGAGAAGATCTGAGATAGCAAGGCCACAGTGTCTTTGTAAGTGCTAATTGGCTGGTAAACAGGACGTTGTGATTAGCAAAACAAAAGGCATCTAAGAGCCACCTGTGTCAACATAAGGAGGGAGTAAGAGGTGAGATCAACATTTAAGCAGAACCAATAATGAGCTTAGCTTTTGCAATATGTATGAGTTAATTATAAAGCATATATTAAGCTGTTAGCAATAATCAATAAACGAAGCTTGCTGATTCTCATATTGAGGGTTTCTTTCTTCCCTCGTCAGGACAGAAAACCACCCCAGTAAAGCTCGAAGTTGCTCCCAGTGGGGCCAGGGAAGATGCTGTACCTGATACTTCCGTGCCAAGGCAAGGTCTGGCTTTGCAAAGGCTTCCAACATCAGATTGGTTTGTCGGCCCAAATAGTTGTATGTGCTGCCAAAAAACACAAAAAAAACCCCAAAACAAACCAAAAAGAGAATTGGAAAGGAGGAACTTAAAATCAGTGAAACGAAGCAAGTAACCACAGGCTTTTGCTGTTGACAGGGTAAGAATGTCATTATTAAGACAGATTTGTGCAATCTATATGTGGTCAAGCATCTGAAGTACGTCAAGCCCTATAGAAGAGTTTAGAGAGCAGATTCATCAACCTCTTAATTTTCCAGTTGCTTGTTCACTTAATGGATCCTCTAAATGGGAACACAGATATCACACAGTAATTCATCTAAGCAGCCTAGTAAGAGGGGCAGAAGATAAATCAGAAATAAACTTGGCAGAGCCCTTTTCCTCACAGACTTCTCATGTCAACTAATGATTTTTACCTCTCTGGGTTTTGGCTCCTTACACATATAATGAAGACTGAAGTAGGGATCACTTCTAAAGTTGCTGTGAGGATAAAAAGTACGTTGAAACCTTTGGGTCAGCTTAGGGACTGCAGCACTAATCACCCAAAGGAACACTGGGTGAGATCCCCAGGTTATATGACTGTCCCATCAGCAGGATTGGGGCTACATTATGTGTCTGCATCTGTACATCCCTGCCCTGTAAAATCCTCTGTTGTGGTGACAGAAGACAGTCAAGGAAACGCTGTGCAGACAGTGGAAGATACAACACCGCAGTGTGTGTGCAGAGGGGAAGGAGTCCAAGCCATACTGACCTGCCAACTGCTCCATTTGCCCCTACTGCCAGTGCACCCAACAGTTGCTAGTTTGGGGTGAGGGGAGAAACAAAAGTAAAAAAAAACAAAAACATTTTACTTCATGTAACAAAATAAAGAATAAAAAAGGGGTGGTGGGAGGGAGCAACGAAACTGCCTGGCACTGAGTGTCCAGGGTTGTTTTTCCCCAAGGCTGAAGCAAGAGAATGCCTTAGAAGGAATTATTTTTAAGAGGAGCCCCTTACCTCATCCACCCCATAAAGAAATTCAAGCTGCTGTGCTTCATTCTTGTGTATACACTGTGCAAGGTCCAGGAGGTCCGTGTCGCTGAACTTCACACCCTGGAAGGTGGGGATCCGTTCTTTTATTCCCTCCAGCAACTCTTCCACACGAACTGTGCAGGACAGCAAGCTCATGTGAAGGAACACAGCCCTGTTCTGGGACAGTCCCCCGCCACATCCTCAAGAGGGACACTTAATGTTTTAGAAGTTGTTTAATAGGCCTAAGCCTAGTAAGCTATACAGCTCTAAACCAATGAGCAAGACAACAAAAAGTGAGACTCTTTTACCAGATCAGAACACAAAAACCCTGGATAAGTGAAAGTTTAGGCACAAACTGGCAACAACATATTTAAGACTGAATGTAAATCCATACATCCAAAAACACCATATAACCTGCTGTCCAGAGCAAATGACCACAGATCTGTACTCTGTACTTACTCTTCACACCCGTCAGAGGAGGAATATGATAGTAATAAAATGGAACATCAGGGGCCTCAGATGTGACCTTCTGTAAGAGAGAGACCAGCTCATCTGGAAGGAAAACATCACATATCCCATAAGAGAAGGAGACATTCCATAGGGACAGACAGTTCAGATTCACAGCCAGGGGCTGTGGAGAGGCCTCAGCTTGTGCACCATACATATAAAACCCTTCACACGTCACTAACACATTAAATGTGACAAAAATCAGGGGAAGACCTTAAGGAAGGCAAAGACAGTATATGTTTTAAACCAAAGCAATTTCAGTAACTCATTCATTCTCTTGCAGATGTAACTCAGACCTGCTCTCACACATGCCAGACCTGTGTGCCAAACAGGCTCACCAGGATCACTTGTGTGTCACAAAGGACAAGGGATCAAGGTCACGTTCACCTCCCCGGGGTGTTGCTTGGTGGTAATGATGAACAGGTTTTTGGACAATTTTCTTGTACCATTTTAAGAATCAAAGAATTATTATGTCTTCATTTTACAAGACACTAACAAAACACATCCCAAAAGACATTTTTCCCACTTCTTACCAGGAGAATTTTAAAATTCTCATCTTTAAAAAACGCTTCTTGTAGGTTTTGCTTTTCCATGACAAGTGTGCAAACGCTATCACCAGAACAGTTTCCAAAGAAAGGAGGTGGTATTAATCCTTTATCTATGATCAAGGTTTGGAGGGCAATAAAAAGGCCCCAGCAATCACAGGTACTCACCTTTGTTTGTGGGTTTGAAGAAGAAGGGCGCTATGACAGCAATGCCACCAGCACCTATGGCTGCTGCGTGTCTTGCCTGTAAAAGACAGAATGGAAAGTACCTGAAGGTAAAATATTTATATTTATCACACACAGTGAAAAGGAATCATATCATGCACACACCAGCTCTTGGGACTCCGGCAGGCTCAGTGCTCCCACATGAATGATCACGTGATCCAATCTGTACCAAAAAAAAAACAAATTCAGAAGGTTTGGAGAGGTTTCAGTGATGGTGAAAAATGCCAGGCTGCCAAAATGAGCTTGGGGAGCCACAGAACAAGAACCTAGAAAGGATCTGAGCCTGTGTTGACCTGACAAACCAACACACAGGGAAAATGCCAACAGTGACAAGCGACAAGTGGTGGAAAAAAATCACACTTGCAAGCATGGATCATGTGTGACTCCTTGCTGGTGTACTTGCAAGGCTGTCAGGAGGGACAAATCTCAGCATTTTATTAGGAAGCTGAAATTAAGACGTCAAGGGTGTAAGAAGAAGCCAGGAAGAGTAAAGGATATCAAAGTGTATCTTTGCATTCTAAACCTCTTTCTCTGCAGACCTACCTCACAGCAGCAGCTTTGAGTGCCTGTCTGTTCCTGCCAAGGGACTCTCCCATGTTTCAGGCCATCAGTCCCATTGCTGTGTTTCTCCTTTATATCCACAGGAGATATGGATATAAAGGCTAGGGATGTGAAAGCTGTGAGCCTTCACACCAGTTTATTTCTGCTCACCACCCTTCTCCATAAAACACCTCCTGCCCTGCACATCCTCTGACAGACCAAGTAAGAGGAAGGCAGCAGGTACAGGAGATGGAGAAGGGAGCTGCAACTGGACACACTACTGCAGATCCAGGTTGAATTCTTTCTTTTGTCTCTGATTTAGCACCTTTGGGGAAGCAGTTTAACATTTGACACCTTGGGTTCCCCCTTCCAAATCATTTATTACATTAAAAGGTTCAGGAATGCTTTTTATTTTCAATTCTTCTTGAGAGTAAGCAAAGGGCACAGGCCTTTTTTTTCCCCCCAAGTCCTTTCTTGTCCCCCTGCCCCTCAGTGTACCAAAGAGAAGGACTCTTACAAGCTCCCAAAGCTTGTAAGAAATGTCAAAAAAATGGACACCAGCTAACTGGCAGTGACAAAAACACAGCTCAGTGACAAAGGAGCTGGGGAACAAAGCCCAACAGCAAAATACTGGAGTAAAAAGGCATCAGCAAATTTGGCTGTGCAATCGAGGCATGCCAATATCAAAACATGAGATCTGGATTCCCCTGTTCCCTCTCAGCTACTCACTTGTCTTTTCCTTGGCACACCCATTCTTCTGCCAGCTGCTTCCTCTCCTGGATGCTGAGGGACAGGCCTTCTCCTGTCGTGCCATTCACTGTTTCGACACACAACATACAGGGTGAGGCCTCACCTACACACATTGTTTTCACTGAAGACAAGAACTGACACTTTTTGAGTTGGGGAGAATCACTCAGTGAGCCTTCTCTGCCAACACATTATCCAGTCACCTCTGGGAGTGTAACCCTGTGAGGGCAACACTTATTTTATCCCACACAGAAATGGGATGTGGGCAGAAGCAGATGCCTTAAGTACCTCTTGCTCTCTCTCCACTGGTGACTATAAGTGGTCAGGATGATCCCACATCCACAGTCCCCCCACTACAGCTCTTATCAGGTGAGATATCACTGGATTTCCATCCAGGCAGAAGGGCTGTAACACAGGTTCAGTCAAAGAAACACTCACCAAAAACATTCTTCACAGTCTGCTTGTTTACCAGATAATCCACATACTGACGGATCACCGGAAGGTTGATTTGTCTGCAGAGAAAGGAATCACAGCAACCATAAGTCTCCATCCACAGTTCTCTTTAACTTAGTCATTAAGAAACAAGAAAAACCCCATGTATTTTGAAGCCTTGCATTTGTACATACACAGATTACCCCAAGGTATGATACCCTCAGCATCTATTTAACATCTGAGGTAACAGCTCAGCTCTGAATTCCCTCTTCCAGTTTCTCTTCCTCCTGACAAGTAGTTTCAACCTTTTATCCCAATTGGGAATTACTGCAGGCTCATCACAGCAGGGGACTTTTTTGGGGAGGTATGAGAGAATAGAAGACAAACCTTTTCAGCTGTCGAGGGAAACAGGAGTCCTCTTGAGAGCATAAAGATTTTGTGCTGGCAAA
The DNA here is from genome assembly GCF_001604755.1 of Lepidothrix coronata. Taxonomy (NCBI): domain Eukaryota; kingdom Metazoa; phylum Chordata; class Aves; order Passeriformes; family Pipridae; genus Lepidothrix; species Lepidothrix coronata. The sequence continues at coordinate 294,441 of NW_016690468.1, forward strand.
TAGTTAAACTACTTCTGGATACAGACACTGAAATTGCATCTGCTGGATGTGACTTTGACCTCTCTCTCTCTCTCATTAAAGGATGAGGAAAGCAACAGACTTCCCCAAGAAACAGGGGAAATAGAATTCTGTGTTTATCTTCTCTGCAGGACAAACTTGTTTTGTTTACCAGTGTATAATATTTGGCTGTTGTGTCATTTGTTAAACATACAGACAAACCCTATAGCCTGGAAGTCAATTCTGGTGCCTTGACTGGTCTTACACGTCACCCAAAATTCCACATTTGTCTTCCCAGAACATATCAGACCAGGACCATGCATTCCAGGCAGAGGGCTCAGGTCACTCTCTAAATACCATGTTTCTATAAATCTGAGTTGTGATAAAAAGTGAAATCAGAAACAAGTTTCTTTTAAAGCAAGGATCAAAGCAGTGCCTGCAAGTGAATGAGTTCTCTGACTGGGACAGTGCCAAGCTGTACAGCACTTTTAAAAAGTGAGTTCACTTTTGGCAGTCGTAAGTAGCACATCTCCACCATCTCCCTTGAAAACACAAACACATCCTGACACATCCCCCACCAGAGCTCAGGGTTCTCTGCTGACTCCAGGAAACTCTGTCTTGCAACACCAAAATGCAGTCAGGAGGGTTCTGTTAGCCACCCCTGCCCTGAGGAAAGCCAAATTTCAAGTTTCGATTGGATGTTATTTTCAGAACTGTGCTCTCCTTGCAGTATTTTCTTCAGGCTTAGACTAATCCCAGCACACACACGAGTGCACGCACACGAGTGCATGCATGACTTAGCTAGGGTAAAGTGGAATCTAAAAGGCCTTCAGGTTCTGACAATTATTTTCTAGCTCTCAAGAGCTCTTTTTAACTAGGACTGTGGTTTTCTAAACAAACGTGAAAACACTGCAATACTCTTCACGTATAAGCTTACTATGATTTAATTTGCACCTACAAGGCAGCAGAAAAAGAGAAGTGAGACTGATCCAAACTCTCTCAACCCAGACCTACAGCAATTGCTGGGCAGTAGGAGGAGGCAGAGGAAAGGGAATCTCACTCTGGTCCTAGTGGGACCAACCTAACAGTTCCCACATCCCACCTGAGATCTGATGTAAGAAAAAAAAGAAAAAGGGGGAAGAAAGAAAGAAACAACGTAGATAGTTCCAAATATGAAAGAAGCAAAGTAGAAGTCTAAGGAAACAGTAATCAGTGCAACTTTGACAACTCACCCATCAGGAGTCATTGGAGTAATTGTAGCAGCTACAAGACCCTGCAACTTCTTTCTGGATGTCATTGAGCTGTTTGAAGAAGAAAGGGGTAAACGCGGTTACCATCTTTATTCAAGTGTAGTTCGACTTCTGCCAAAGGCAAGAGCCGCAGGCCGTGCCCCAGCACCCCCCGGGGCCGCGGGCAGCGGGGCAGGGCCCGGCTCTGCAGAGACCCGGCTCCCCGCGCTCCCTGAGGGCCCCGGCACGGCCCGGCACGGCCCCGGCACGACCCCTGGCTCCCCCTCACCTCGAGCAGCCCCTCGGCGGCTCCCAGGGCCGCTCCAGCGGGCGCCGGGAGCGCGGCAGGAGGCGGCGGGCTGGGAATGGCCGAGGGAGCAGGAGGCGGAGTGAGGGGCGGGGGCCGCGGCACCGCCTGACAGCGCTGCACGGCCCTGTCAGCCCGGCCCTCCCAGCCCAGCCCTCCTCAGCCCAGCCCAGCCCTCCTCAGCCCCAACCCAGCCCT